>NW_012101098.1:3583544-3629196 GCF_000951045.1 Mandrillus leucophaeus | reverse complement strand
AAAAAAAAAAAAAAAAAGAAAAGAAAAGAAAAGAAAAAGAAAATGGAGGAGAGAGACTATAAGGCGACTAAAAGAAGGGGGATATGATCATTGCATTTGCTGAAAAGAAAAATTCAAAGAAGAGGGAATTACACAGTTGACCAGCTGATGTGTGTAAGAAATGCTCAGGGTCACACATGGTCATTGAAAGTCAATTTAAGCCACTGTTTAAATTTAAATCAGTTTAAACAATTGGGCTTTTATTTTCTTTAAAAAAAAAAAAGTCAATTAGGCTAGGCAAGGTGGCTCACGCATGTAATCGCAGCACTCTGGGAGGCCGAGGTGGGTGGATCACAAGGTCAGGAGTTTGAGACCAGACTGGCCAATATGGTGAAACCGCGTCTCTACCAAAAATACAAAAGTTAGCTGGGTGTGGTGGCAGGGGCTTGTAGTCCCAGCTGCTCAGGAGGCTGAGGCAGGAGAATCGCTTGGACCCAGGAGGCAGAGGTTGCAGTGAGCCGAGATCATGTCATTGCACTCCAGCCTGAGCAACAGAGCAAAACTCCATTTCAAAAAAAAAAAAAAAAAGGTCAATTAAAGGTGTGGCAATGGCGATTTGAGACAGCCCAAGAGCTGACCAATCGCTGGTGGGATTATAACCCTGTCAAAGTCCTGAAGAGACCTTCAGGGACATCCGAATATGAGCATATCTCCCTTCTGATTCTGCTTGCGGTGCACACACAGCAACAGCACAACCACGTGGGCATGGGGGAAAGCTGGGAAAGCTGGTGGCCCCATTGTTCATAAGAGAAGAAAGAACATGAAATGCTCACCAGTGACATCATCGTGGGACAGGGGCGATGGTGCTGCTGATACGAATGAAGTGGGTCTCTAGCACCAGTAGGAGTTTAAAAGACACAAAATATCACAAGCAGTTTAAAAGACAGGCAGAGGAAAGGTAACCAAAGGAAGACAACACTGATGTCCATTTTAACATGCACCAAAGAAAACTATAGCTTGATTATGAACGCACACACACACGCACTTGTGTAATAAAGTTTTTTTTCTTTTAGAGGTGGGATCTTGCTCTGTTGCGCAGGCTGGAGTGCAGTGACATGATCATGACTCACTGCAGCCTCGAACTCCTTGGCTCAAGTGATCCTCCCACCTCAGCCTCCCAAGTAGCTTGGATGATAAGTATGCATCGTCATACCCAGTTATTGCTTATTTATTTATATTTTTTGTAGAGATAAGTTCTCGCTATGTTGTGCAGGCTGGTCTCAAATTCCTGGCCTCAAGTGATCCTCATGCCTCAGCCTCCCAAAGTGCTGGGATTATAGGCATGAGCCATCACGCCCAGCCTGTAGTAAAAGTGGTTTAAAAAAATCACCTAGAGGCAGGGCGCGGTGGCTCATGCCTGTAATCCTAGCACTTTGGGAGGCTGAGGTGGGAGGATCATGAGGTCGGGAGATCGAGACCATCCTGGCTAACACGGTGAAATCCCGTCACTACTAAAAATACAAAAAAAATTAGCCGGGCATGGTGGCACCTGTAGTCCCAGGCACTCAGGAGGCTGAGGCAGGAGAAAGGCATGAACCCGGGTGACAGAGGTTGCAGTGAGCCAAGATAACGCCACTGCACTCCAGCCTGGGCGACAGAGCGAGACTCCGTCTCAAAAAAAAAAAAGAAGTATATTGGTTCAGTCTGGAAAGATGGAACAACTTGAAGCAAAGGCGGGAAGACTGGAATCAGGGAGGGGGTTTCCAGGTCACGAACAGGTGAGAGACAAACAGTTGCCTTCTTTTGAGTTTCTGATGAGCCTTTCCAAAGGAGGCGATCAGATACGCAGTGGCCTCAGTGAGCAGAGGGGTGACTTTGAATAGAATGGGAGGCAGGTCGGCCCAAAGCAGTTCCCAGCTGGACTTTTCCCTTTAGCTTAGTGACTCGGGGGCCCCAAGATTTATGTTCCTTTCACAGTGTGTGAGTGAGAGCAGTTGGAAACTGAGAAGTGGAAGTGTGGCAGGCCAAGCCTCACTAACACAGGCCCCCACAACACCTGTTTCAGTATTGACTGACGGGTTAAATATTAAAAGCCAGCGCCCTTATACAAAGGCTGGAAGGTAACAAAAGCCCACCAAGAGTTTTTCCCAGGCCTTCCCTGGGCCTTAAAGGATGACAAAATAATGAAGAAATTCTTCACAGGACCCATTTAGGATTAAACAAGTTTTACTGGGGGTCTGCAGAAACTCCCCAGACCTCCACACACAAGCTTATTGGGGCTTTGAAGGAACGCCCCAAACCTCCGTGACTTAGCGGGAGACAAGATAAGGGTAATCACCGCAGCACCTGGACCCACTTCGGTGACGTCAATTTACTGAGGCTCCAGAGGAAGGTCCTCAGGACTCACACCTTAGTTATAGATGAAAAGAAGTTAATCACTTATATCTTTAGATAAATGCACACACGTATATCCACATAGCTTGGAAGGTATATAAGCTCTGGAAAACTGTAATTTTGAGTTAGTCTGGTGATACTTTCCAGGGCTTCTCCCTGTAACAGGTTGCAGAAATAAAAACTCGCTTCCTGCCCAGCTCACCTGTGTTTCATTATTGGGCCGTGAGAAATAGCAGCCCAGTTTGGTCCGGGAACAGAAGGTTTGGGGTTATCTTCATCACAGGCGCTGGACTGTCAGTAATGTATTCCATGACAATTCTTAGATTTCTTTTTTGTATGGCTTGCTCCGTCATGGCAGACAGCTACACTGGCTTCTTGCCATAGAAACGAACTTCTAGTAACAAAACGGACACCTCTTTTTTTTTTTTTAAGTTTCAGGATTCAAGGCTTTCTATCTGCAAAGTGATTTTTAAGCAGACAATGGCAATCTATAAACACACCGTGGGCAGCAAATGAGAACAAACTGCAAGGTGGACAGTCACGCTGAGGTGCTTGTTTCCGCAGGCTGCTCCTAAGGGAAGGACAATTTTCTCTTCTAACAGTGCAATGTCGTTTTCTCCACAGATATCTACCCAAAGCCGAAACCACCTTCCTACCCACAGCCCGAGAATCCCAACAGCGGTGGAAGTAAGAATCCGCAGGCCTGAAACTCTTCCTCAGTCTGGTTTGATGATGTTTGCCGTTTTATTTACTAGCAGGTTTAGCCTGGTTGCATTTGAAATATGTGTGTAATAGTTCCCTTACTGGGAATGTACTTTCCTTCCTCACTGGGGGGAGCAAGAAAGTCCAATGGACAGAAACAATCTCATTTTCCCTTTGCTTTGACATCTGGAAACCACTAAGATGTACTTGTAACCACCCAACTGGTTCACTTTGTTGGCTGCCTAGACAGAGCTGATTTATCAAGATAGGGGAATTGCAATGGAGAAAGAGTCATTCATGCAGAGCAGGCTCTAAGGGAGACCGGAGTTTTATTACGACTCAATTCAGTCTCCGGAACATCTGGGGAGCAGAGTTGTTAAGGATAAGTTGGCGGGTAGGGGCTTGGGAAGCGGGGAGGGCTGATTGGTCAGGTTGGAGAGGGAACCATAGGGGGTTGAAGTGAGGTTTTCTTGCTGTTTTCTGTTCCTGGGTGGATGGCAGACCTGGTTGAGCCAGATTATGGGGCTGGATGGGACCAGCTGATCCATCCAGTGCGGGGTCTGCAAAAATATCTCAAGCACTGACCTTAGGTTTAACATCACAATAGTGATGTTACCCCCGGGAGAAACTTGGGGAGGTTCAGACTCTCGCAGCCAGAGGCTGCATGAGCCCTAAACTGTAGTTTCTAATCTTGTAGCTAATTTGTTAGTCCTGCAAAGGCAGACTGGTTCCCAGGCAAGCAGGGGGCCTTTTTGGGAAAGGGGTATTATCAATTTTGTTTCAGAGTGAAACCATGAACTAAATTCCTTCCAAAGGCTAGTTTGGCCTACACCCAGGAAAGAGCAAGGACAGCTTAAAGGTTAGAAGCAAGATGGAGCTGGTTAGGTCTGACCTCTTTCACTGTCCTCATTTCCTCAGTCATAATTTTCGCAAAGGCGGTTTTATACTCAAAGAACACTTTGCATTATCATCACAGAAAGCGTATCAGGCTGCGAGACAAGTCCTTTTTCTCACTTGTGTTCAGTGCTCCAAATACCTTTGGCTTAACCATTCACAAAACCCCACGTGTGCCGTGCACTTTATGTATTTTAGAGTTGGTTTCTCCGTTTTTTCTAACATTTGGCAGACAGTTTTTTCCACAGATTTATTACACTCACTGAAAAATATGCAATTCAAAAAAAGAAAGAGAGTGAACGAGAGAGAGAAGAGTGGGTGGTAGGGAGAGAGAAAGAGAAAGAGAAAAGAAAGGGAAACGAGGAAAGGAAAAGATAGATTCTGGCCATTAAAGTTATCAGCAGTTCAACAACCTTAAAAATCTAAATGTTTGCCAGGCAGAGCAGCGTGAGGCTGGCTAAATCAAGAGGGGTTCTGGAAGCTTCCTGGTAGCTTGTTCTGGCTTTATACTTTCCCAGCTTAACAGCGTGTCCATTCATTGCAGACACAGCACATTCAGATGGACAGAAATTATCTCCTCTTACAAGGAGTCATTAAAAATAGAGACCAAGACCCAAGGGAGATGATACCCACTTGAAAAACAACACCTCAGGCCGGGCGCGGTGGCTCACGCCTGGATTCCCAGCACTTTGGGAGGCTGAGGAGGGTGGATCACCTGAAGTCAGGAGTTCGAGAACAGCCTTGCCCACATGACAAAACCCTGTCTCTACCAAAAATACAAAAATTAGCTGGGCATGGTAGCATGCGCCTATAATCCCAGCTACTTGGGAGGCTAAGGCACGAGAATCGCTTGAACCCAGGAGAGGGAGGTTACAGTGAGCCAAGATTGCACCACTGCACTCCAGCCTGGGCAACAGAATGAGACTCTGTCTCAGAAACAAAAAATACCACCTCACTCTTAACTGCATTAGCCAGCTATCTTTCTTTTTTCCCCCTTTCATGATGAAAATCCCAAACACCACCCACCTTTTTCTCCCACTATTTCCTCCTAGTCTTTGGAAAACCATTGTCCCACAGATCATGGCAGTGTTGCAAGGTACTCCTGGGAATTCCACAGGGAACGTGTTTCTTGCTGAAACATACTTGGGAAACACCTGGTTAAACAGACTGCTGTGGGCTTCCCTCCCAGAGAATTCGTCAGGACTTAAAATGCGCTGCTGGGCATGATGGGCCACGTCTGTAATCCCAGTACTTTGGTAGACTGAGGTTGGTGGATCACCTGAGGTCAGGAGTTCAAAACCAGCCTGGCCAACATGGTGAAACCCCATCTCTACTAAAAATACAAAAATTAGTCGTGGCCTGTAGTCCCAGCAACTCGGGAGGCTGAGGCATGAGAATCACTTGAATCTGGGAAGCAGAGGTTGTAGCAAGCCGAGATGGCGCCACTGCACTCCAGACTGGGCAACTGAGCGAGACTCCGTCTCAAAAAGAAAAAGAAAGAAAGAAAGAAAAAACTTAAAATGTGAGATCCTTTAAGACGGGCCATCTTCAGAGTGTGAACACTCAGCCCCTCCCACAGCAAAGTGACTCATGAACCCCAACAGGAGGGGAAGAGAGGCTCAGGCTGGGGAGGTGACCCCCCATGACTCAAGCCTCAATCTCCTGACGCTTGCCCGACAGAGAGGAGGCTTTCTTTCCAACTTTGGTTTTTCATGTTGTGCTTAAACCCAGCCATGTTGATGCCTTTAACATGGCATCCTGAATTATTAATTAATACTGTGTGGATCCAAAATATCTGAGACAGGTCTCAATCAATTTACAAAGCTGATTTTGCCAAGGTTAAGGACATGCCCGTGACACAGCCTCAGGAGGTCCTGATGACAAGTGCTCAAAGGCATCAGGACACAGCTTGGTTTTACACATTTTAGGGAGACATGAGATATCAATATGTGTAAGAAGTACATTGGTTTGATCTGGAAATGCGGGACAACTGGAAGCAGGGGCTTCCAGGTCAGAGGAAGATAAGAGACAACTAGTTGCATTCTTCTAAGTCCTTGATGGGCCTTTCACTGAAAACTCAATTTACATGCGAGACGGGGCAAAGGGACAGTTCACTGGGCCTCAATCTGGCCCAGTGAATCTGCATTTTTACAGCAACAATAGGGCAGAGGAAGCAATCAGACATGCGTGTGTCTCCGGGGAGGAGAGGGATGACTTTGTGTCCCACACCCGGGAAGACGGGCTCTCAGTGTACATTGCCAGGCTGAAATTCCTCAGAACTGTTGTAGGGTAAACAAAACAGTTTACTTTCCTCAGATTGTGAGGACAGTATGTAGCTTTTAAAAAACTTAAAAAAAATTTTCATAGCTATCTTATTTAGAAAGAAAATGGGAGGCAGGTCTGACTTTTTTTTTTCCAGCTTGACTTTTCCCTTGGCTTAATGATTTTGGGGTCCCAAGATTTATTTTCCTTTCACAATTGAACATGAGAACATGGAGTATTTGACACAGGAAATGAGCAAATTTAACGTACGCACCAAAGGAAGAGGAAAAATGAAGCTGGTTGGAACTTAATTATGGATACTGTGGTTCATGAGCAGAAATTCCCCTTAACCAGTGTTCTTGCCCAGGCTAGCCCAAATGAGCCCAGGCTAGCCTAGATTCCCCAATGTGTATCTTGAGAACGAAGAAGAGCCCTAGAAAACAATGTGTAACATCCCTCCAAGATGGGATGTTCTGGAACAGTCTCTCAGACAACGAAGGCAATTGTTGATGGGCAACATTGGGAAGACCCCAGAGATGGAATGTCCTAGGCCTTTCCAAGTTCTCTTTCTCATTCTCCCTCCATTGACTTGATAGGTGGCTGAGGATTTATAAGTATTTACCACACATCAGCCAGCTTTCTCAGGATGACTCCAGTCATGCTTGGAACTCAGTGGTCTCTTTCCCTTAGTATTTGATCTAGAGGAACCCAAGATTCTCTCTGTGCCCTTTGAAATGCAGCACATTTTTCTTGGCTTCCATGAGCTCCTGTGGCATTTCTCAGGCCAACTGTTGACTCTGCTTCTCATGTCTGTGCTTGTCCCTTTGAGAGATGTCAGCGTCACTTCACCAATTCTTTTCTCTGACCCCAGCAGCTCCTATCCATGTTTTTTTTTTTTTTTTTTTTTCTCAGACAGAGTCTCACTCTATTGCTCAGGCTGGAGTGCAATAGCAGGATGGCACGATCTCGGCTCACTGCAACCTCCGCCTCCTAGGTTCAAGCGATTTTCCTGCCTCAGCCTCCCAAGTAACTGGGATTACAGGTGTGCAACACCACGCCCAGCTAATTTTTGTATTTTTAGTAGAGATGGGGTTTTACCGTGTTGGCCAGGCTGGTCTCAAACTCCTGACCTCAGGTGATCTGCCCGCCTTGGCCTCCCAAATTGCTGGGATTCCAGGCGTGAGTCACCACGCTCGGCCCCATGTTGTCTTGAAAGTAACAAGACAGGCACGGATTCTGTCTGAGGCAAGCTGTTATGGGATGGATTATGTCTCCCTGCAAATTCATAGAATGAAGTCCTAACCCCCAGTTTCCTCAGAATGTGACTGCCTTTGGAGATGGGGCCTTTAAGAAGGAGATTAAGGTAAAATGAGGTCACTAAGGTGGGTCCTGATCCAATAGGACTAGTATCCTAATAAGAGGAGATGAGGACATAGACACACACAGAGGAAAGATTATATGAGGACACAGGGAGAAGACGGCGTCTACAAGCCCAGGAGAAAGGCCTCAGGAGGAACCAGCCCAGCCCACACCTTGATCTCAGACGTCCAGCCTCCAGGACTGTGGGAGAATCAATGTCTGTTGTTCATAAGCCACCCAGTCTATGGTATTCTGTGACAGCAGCCTGAGATGGACTAAGACACCTCATAAGAAGAGGAGATGAGGACGCAGACACACACAGAGGAAAGATTATATGAGGACACAGGGAGAAGATGGCATCTACAAGCCCAGGAGAAAGGCCTTAGGAGGAACCAGCCCTGCCCACACCTGGATCTCAGACTCCCAGTCTCCAGGACTGTGGGAGAATCAATGTCTGTTGTTTATAAGCCACCCAGTCTATGGTATTCTGTGATAGCAGCCTGAGATGGACTAAGACATCCCATAAGAAGAGGAGATAAGGACACACACACACACACAGAGGGATGACCCTGTGGGGACACAGGGAGAAGACGGTGTCTCCAAGCCCAGGAGAGAGGCCTCAGGAGTACGCCCAGGAATCCATGCAGTTGGAGGTTGTGTGTGTGAACGAGGTGGGGAAGCTCACAGAGGACGGCATTCTGAGGGAGAACTGACCTCACAGGGAGGCACCCAGAGACTTCCTGAACCAAGCCACCGATATGCAGCTTGTGAGCTCCAGGCAGTGCCTTCCGGCCTGGAAACCAAAGCTCTCTTGTGTCCAGTCCCCACTCCTCTGGCCCCCAAGTTTCCATAATCCCCCACAGTTGTGTCATTTTAGAGACCTCAAAAGAGAGTCTAGGTCCGGTGTGGTAGCTCACGCCTGTAATCCCAGCCCTTTCAGAGGCCGACGTGGGTGGATCACCTGAAGTCAGGATTTCAAGACAAGCCTGGCCAACATGGTGAAACCCTGTCTCTACTAAAAATACAAAAACTAGCTGGGTATGGTGGTGCATACCCGTAATCCCAGCTATTTGAGAGGCTGAGGCCAGAGAATCGCTTGAACCCAGGAGGCGGAGGTTGCAGGGAGCTGAGGTCGCAGGGAGCCGAGGTCACGCAGTTTCACTCCAGCCTGGGCAACAGAGCAAGATTCTGTCTCAAAAAAAAAAAAAAAAAAAAAAGAGAGAGTCTAGGCAGGGCATGGTGGTCCATACCTGTAGTCCTAGCTATACTCAGGAGGCTGAGGCAGGAGGATCACTTGAGCCCAGGAGGTGGAGGCTGCAGTGAGCTATGATTGACCACTGCACTCCAGCCTGAGCAGCAGAGTAGCACCCTGTCTCGAGAGAGAGAGAAAGGGAACGAGAGAGAGACTATTCTGAGAAGTGAAAAACTAGTCATTCTCAGCTCAGTTTTCCAGTGTTCTGAGATGCCTGTTCTGAAGGACTTTGAGAACAACATCCTTGTCTTTTTTGTGAATTAAAGTAGTTTCACTCTTGAGCCAATGTGGATAAGCACTTGCCAGGTACTGGCAGTGCCAGGTACCAGGAATATAAAATGGCTACAGAAAATAAAGTTTCCAGCCAAGTGACAAAAAGGTGTTGGAGATACAGACTCATGTTGTGCAAAGAGCTTGCACTGATGATTTCATTTCAGCTGCTTGAATAGGATCAAAGGACACTTAAGCTGAGACAGGAGGGATGAGCTAATGCTTTTCCAGGTGACAAATGGATTCTTCCAATATTTAGGGAGTGTGTAAAGTGATGGACAGGAAACAGGAGGGGCCATGACAGAAGGAATGTCACCTGCAAAAGTCCTGGGGCAAGGCTGGGAGTGGGGGCTCACGCCTGTAATCCCAGCACTTTGGGAGTCCGAGGTGGGCAGATCACCTGAGGTCAGAAGTTCAAGACCAGCCTGGCCAACATAGTGAAATTCCATCTCTACTAAAAATACAAAAATTGGCCAGGCATGGTGGCACACACCTGTAATCCTAGCTACTCGGGAGGCTGAGGCAGGAGAATCATTTGAACCCAGGAGGCAGAGGTTGCAGTAAGCTGAGATCGCGCCAGTGCACTCCAGTCTGGGCGATAAGAGTGAAACTTCGTCTTTAAAAAAAAAAAAAAAAAAAAGGTCCTAGGGCAGAAAACTCATGGTAAACTTCAGGAACATGCAAAAGTCACTGCAAAAAGTTTTAAGAAATTCAAATGTAGCCAGGCTCAGTGTGGCTCATGCCTATGATGATTCCAGCTCTTTGGGAAGGCAAGACAGGACGATTGCTTGAGGCCAGGAGCTTGAGACCAACCTGGGCAACATAGCAAGCCCCTGTCTCTACACAAATTTTAAAAATTAGCCAACTGTGGTGGTGTGCACCTGTCGTCTGCGCTACGTGGGCAGCTGAGATGGGAGGATTGTCTGAGCCCAGGAAGCCGAGGCTGCAGGGCGCTGTGATTGTACCACTGCACTCCAGCCTGGGCAACAGACCAAGACCCTGTCTCACAACAACAACAAAGCAAATTCAAATGAAAGGGTGTAACTCAAGCAAGATGGAAATACAATACACTATCAAAAGGTCAGATGTTTTATCCTAATATTGGTGACTGACTTCTGTAAATGGTGCTGGCATTTGTAGTAGCCCTAAACAGGGAAAGGTCAACAACACACTTTCTGCCCTGTTCATTTCAGAGAGCCTTGGACTTCTTGCGAAAGCACCAGTGGTGTAAGTTTAGGGCACAAAAATAAAAGTTTTTTTTTTTTAAATTGTAAGCTCTGAGGTGGTATTATGAATATTGTCTACATGATGAATAAGCTCCATAAAAGCAATGGGCAGTTACATCTTTTCTGTATTTTGGCATTCTTATTTATAGATGGTGTCTACCTGAAAGATGTCATTATTTTTCTGAAATCATCCTGTTGTTTTTCAACAGATATCTACCCCAGGCCAAAGCCACATCCTCAACCCCAGCCTGGCAATCCCGGCAACAGTGGAGGTAATGAGTATTTTTAAATTTATTTTTTAAATTTATTTTTATTTTATTATTTTGTTTGATTCTATGTTATTTTACCATTTTATTTGATTCTATGTTATTTTACTTTATTTTACTATTTTATTTTATTATTTATTTTGGAGACAGTGTCTTGCTCTGTTGCCCTGGCCAGAGTGAAGTGATGTAATCACAGCCTCGAACTCCTGGGCTCAAGTGATCTTCCTCCCTCAGACTTTCAAGTAGCTAGGACAACAGATGTGCACCACCATGTGTGGCTATTTTTCAAATTTTTTGCAGAGACAGGATCTTGCTGTGTTGTTCAGGCTATTCTTGAACTCCTGGCCTCAAGCAATCCTCTGCCTCAGCCTCTCAAAATGCTGGGATTACAGGTACCAGTTATTGTGGCCCAGCCTGGTAATCAGTATTAAAATCCACTTTAGAAGTGTCTGGGGCCAGGCACAGTGGCTCATGCCTGTAATCCCAGCACTTTGGGAAGCCGAGGTGGGCGGATCACTTGAGGTCAGGAGTTTGACACCAGCCTGAGCAATATGATGAAACCCTGTCTCTACTAAAAATACAAAAATTAACCAGGCGTGGTGGCACATGCCTGTAATCCCAGCTACTCAGGAGGATGAAGCAGGAGAATTGCTTGAACCCGCAAGACACAAGACACTTGTGTCTCCAAGTGTCACTGTGGAGACACAGTGAGACTCCGTCTCAAAAGGAAAAAAAAAAAAAAAAAAAGAAGTGCTTCACACCTGTAATCTCAGCACTTTGGGAGGCCGAGGTCTCCTCAGGCAGATCACCTGAGGTCAGGAGTTCGAGACCAGCGGCCAACATGGTGAACCCGTTTCTACTAAAAATACAAAATTATCTGGGCAGAGTGATGCGTGCCTGTAATTCCAGCCACTGGGGAGGCTGAGGCAGGAGAATTGCTTTAACCCAGGAGGCGGAGGTTGCTGTGAGCCAAGATTGTGCCAATGCACTACAGCCTGGGTGATAGAGTGAGACTCTGTCTCAAAAACAAGGGGGGGGTGCTTGGATACAAGTATTATTTAATGACTTAAAAATTCTCGTCTCCGTGGTGAAAGGCCAGTCGCTTTTGAAATGCACAGACATTGTTTTGCGAGGAGTTCAGTTCTTCTATATCCACCAGCACCCGGGGATTACATTTAGTTGATAGTAAATAAATTTAGATTTTTTTGATGACATTGACTGAAAAAACCATGCACACTAAGACGTTTCAAGTTATGATGGAGGAAGGCAATTGTTTTCTTGTTTTTTTTTTTTTTTTTTTTTTGTTGTTGTTGTTGGTCTGTGTTCTACTCACTTCTTCTTCCCTCTGCGAGAGTTATCTGTGGCCACTTTGCCTGTGTTCCTACAGCGCTTCCCATCTCCACCTTGGCAATTGTGTCTCGTGAACGTGAGATACTCAGGAAGGAGATGCTGGTCTGTAAAGTTGGAAGAGTCTCAGCGATTCCATTGTTGGGGCAAATGTGTGCAGATCAGGGAAGCTAAGATACACTGGGTGTCATCTTCTCTCTACCTGCTTTAACCGTTGGGAGTTCCCCTGATTCTGATTGTTTCAGGACGTTGCTTGGATGTTGTCATATTCCTAGGGTTCAAGGCACTCTTCATGAAATCCAAGGAAACAAGCTTTGGGTATGTCCCAGTGCCATTTCCCTTGGGTCTTGCAACTGAAGAATTGTGTTTCTTCCCTAGAAAAACGAACACACGTTTGCCCACTCACTCACCTCCTGCAAGTCTCCAAAACCACAGCATTTTATCCTAGACTGTGTTCCCCCAGGAGGCGGTTCCCTCCTCTGCATTCCTGTACTCCATACTACTTGATATGTTCTTACATGCAACGCCATGCAATTGTGTTTAGTTGATTCCTTTGAATTTGAATGAGAACTCTACATGGGCATGGATTTTTGCCTTTCATTCACTGCTGCATTCCCCAGTCCGGAAAGCTATGCCTGGCACACAATGAGTCCTGGATGAAGGTCAGTTAAGTCATTAATGCTTGAGTCCCAACAGGCAAACAGCTGGATTCATGAATGAAAGACTTACCTCTACATCCCTTCATCAGGGTGTAGAGCTTCAACTCCATTTCCTGGAAAGCTGTATAATAGCTCTTCCTCCTCAAAAGGCTCTGGTCTTGTGATTCATAGCATTCGTCCACCAAGACATGAATAAAGGATCTTTATGTCAGAGGTTCCCTGTTCAAAGCTGCTTTAGAGACCAGGCGTGGTGGCTCATTCGGGTAATCCCAGCACTTTGGGAGGCCGAAGTGGGAAGACTACTTGAGGTCAGGAGTTCAAAACCAGCCTGGCCAACATGGTGAAACCCCATCTCCATTAAAATACAAAAATGAGCCAGGAGTGGTGGCAGGAGCCTGTAACCACAACTCCTTGGGAGCTCGAGGCAGGAGAGTCACTTGAACCCGGGAGATGGAGTTCAGTTGGAGTTGCAGTGAGCCGGGACCATGCCATTGCACTTCAGCCTGGGTGACAGAACGAGACTCCATCTCAAAAACAGTAAAAATAAAAAAGCTGTTTTAGGAAACATCCCTTTTTTATTATTTTTTGAGACAGGGACTTGCTTGGTTGCCCAGGCTGAAATGCAGTGTCGGGATCACGGCTCACTGCAGCCTCCACCTCCTGGGCTCAAGCAATCCTCTGACTTCAGCCTCCTGAACAGCTGGGACTACAGGCACACAGCACCCCACCTGGCTAATTTTTTCTTTTTCTTTCTTTTCTTTTCTTTTTTTTGTGTGTGTAGGGACAGGGTTTCCCTCTGTTGCCCAGGCTGGTCACAAACTCCTGGCCTTAAGTGACCCTCCTGCCTTGACGTCTCAAAGTGCTGGGATTACAGATGTGAGCCACTGAGCCCAGCCTAGGAAACAGCCTTTTGAGTCAGGTGCAATGTCTCCTGAACTCCCCAGAGCCTCTGTGCCTGCGACTGGACGTCAGCTTCACAGACCTATGCGACTGCAGGATCAGATGAGGGCACTCACTTACCGGCAGTCCCACCTTTCTGGAGCGTCTGTGCTGAGGGAACGGTCCATGCTACAGCAAAGCAGAGCAACCACTCTGCCTTTTGTATTTTATACTTTTTTTCTTTTTTGAGACAGGGTCTCTCTGTGTCACTCAGGCTGGAATGCAGTGGTGTGATCATAGCTCACTGCAGCCTCCAATTCCTGGACTCAAGTGATACTCCTGGCAGATGGGACTACAGGCGCACACCACCAAGCCCAGATAACTTTCTGTATTTTTTGTAGAGATGGGGGGTCTCACTATGTTGCCCAGGCTGGTCTCCAACTCCTGGCCTCAAGCAGTCCTCCCGCCTCCACCTCCCAAAGTGCTGGGTTGCACCCAGCTTGCATTTCACATGCTTAATAAACCCAATCAGCATGTTTCCCACCCGCAGAGTGACAATAGTGCACGTTAGCAAGGATTTCTTATAGACCAAGACCAAAGACCTAATTACTTATCTATTGACCAATCTTGGAGAGGAAAGGCAGAGTCCAAGGCTTAATTCGGGGTCCAGGAACCATAAGAAGAAAGTCTCCTTGGATCTCATTTGAGCCTGAAGTAGTTCAGTCTATGACAGACACCGTCAGAGGGCAGAAGCGCAGGTGAACGCGGCAGTGGGAACTTTGTCAGGGTAGCAAAGGACGTCTTAGGCAATGAGGCTTGCAAAGCAGCCTTGGGTTATTGAGTAAGCTCTCTCAGGGTGGATTCTCAGGGCTCTGGGATCTTCTCCGTCTTGCAGGTGCCTCTGTTTTTTGGGAGGAAGCAGGTAGATCTCATGTGTCAGGGCAATAAGGAGCAGGAACGAATGGATGAAACAAATCTATTGGGGTGGGTAGTGGCTGTGCCCTGGGGAACCGAGAGAGAGACAGGGGGATGGTGCTGGTTTCAGACAAGATAGTTGAGCAGAAACTTGAAAGAGAAAAGGAGAGTGGATTGTGAGGACCTGAGGAACTGGAATTCTGCCTGGGAAATCGGCCACTGCCAACGTGAGGGGTGGGGTTAGGAGCGTGCCTATGGTGATGGAGAAGCCTGGGGGAGGTGCCTGGTTGATGGGACGAGAGGAGGCGTCAGCAGAGAAGGAAAAGCCCAGAGTCTCCTTCCAGGCTTGCTTAAGGACTAGGGAGGGGCAGGATATGAGATGATGTTGGAGGATTCTGAGCAGGGGACGGGCCTAGGTGGGAGGCGGGGCAGAAGGAGAGCTGGGCGAGGACGTGGTGAGAGGCGACGGTGGCTCATCCAGGAAGGACGGCCAGGAGGGAGCAGAGGGAAAGGGGCGCGCAGAGGTCCCAGAGGCAGGGGCAGCGGAGAACGTCCAGGGAGGGAGGGAAGGGCAGGGGATTTGGAGATGGGGCACCCTGAGAGAGAGAGAGGGATCCAGGCAGCAGGCAGACACCACAGCCTGAGCTTCACCCCAGCTCAAGGTTGGCCCTGGGAGGGCTTTGAGCGGAAGGTGGGCAAACACCTGCATAGGAGACCACACTGCAAACGTTCTGGGCCCTGCACACGCCTCCTTGCAGGCCAGGCGGCCAGCCCACAAGGTAATTTAATTCCTGGTGCCTGTGGGCGTCCTGGAAAGAGCCAGTTGGCATCGGAACGCTCTTCTCCAAAACCTGTCCCAGTGCCCCCAACGCGGACCTGGTGTGAAGGGGACCTTTAGAGAGGTCGCGTTAGCAATGCCATGTGCTCTGCCCCACAGGTTACTTCAATGATGTGGACCGTGATGACGGACGCTACCCGCCCAGGCCCAGGCCGCCTGCAGGTAGGTGCCGAGCCTCTCCAGACGCGACACATTGTATTTGCGCAGAGAGGGTGGGATGAGAGGCCTGAGATTGGGGATGAGAGGCCTGAGGTTGGGGCAGAGTTGGTCACGGGTGGACGATAGGCTGGTGCAGGGGATGACAGAGAAGGCCCCATGGCCGCATCAGTGGGGTTTGCGGTCTGGGCATCTGTCCACCTCTCCAGGCTGGTGGGCTGGATAGAAACAAAATGAACAGGTAGAACTGGAGGGTCCACTGAAACACCTGTGGTCATTTCTGTTTAGACTTGTATAGTGTAAGTGTGGCTGTATATGTCCAGACACACCTTTATATAGCTGCATGCTTCTCAATCTTCATTTGTGTGTATATGAAGGTTTATATATCTTTATATTTGTGTGTATGTATACTTTTAAATATATACAAATACATTTACATATGTAGGTATACGGGTTTTTTCATGTGTGTATATACATGCTTTTGTATATATACACTACGTAGATACCTTTCTATGCTTTTATATATGTATATTCCTGACTTTATATATATCCTTATATATATCTTTACATAGGTACATGTTTTATATGTGTATATATATCTTTATATTTATATGCAGATATATGCTTTTTATATATATTTATGTATTTATATGTATATCTTTTAATATATCTTTTAAAAATGTATCTTCATGTATATCTTTAAATACATATACATTTATATATATTTTTATATTTTATGTGTATGTTACATAAATATATATCTTTACATATATAATTACATATATGCCTTTATATATATCTTTATATATGTACATATATACCTTTGTGTGTATGTGCTTTTATTTATGTATGTATATATTTATATATACACTTTTATATATACATATGTGTATCTCTTTATATGTGTGTATAAATGCCTTTATATATGTACACATATGCCTTTATGTGTATATACGTTTATATATGTTATATATACACACACACTTTATATATACATGTGTATATATGTTTATATAGGTATATGTCTTTATATATGTATATACATTTTTTTTTTTTTTGACTCGGAGTCTTGCTCTGTCACCCAGGCTGGAGTCTGGAGTGTAGTGGTGCAATATCGGCTCACTGCAACCTCTGCCTCCTGGGTTCAAGCGACTCTCTGCCTCATCCTCCCGAATGGCTGGGATTACAGGCGCCTGCTAGCACACCCAGCTAACTTTTGTATTTTTAGTAGAGACGAGGTTTCACCATTTTGGCTAGGCTGGTCCTGAGCTCCTGACCTCGTGATTCAACCGCCTCGGCCTCCCAAAGTGCTGGGATTATAGGCATGAGCCACTGCACCTGGTCTATATGTATATCTTTTAATGTATCTTTATATGTCTTTAATATATCTTTACATACATAAACATTTTATATACATTTTTATGTTTTATGTCTATGTTATATAAATATATATTTTTATACATATGTAATTATATACCTTTATATATATCTATATATACATATATACCTTTATGTATATATGCTTTTATATATGTATGTGTACATTTATATGTACACTTTTATATATGCATATGTATATGTCTTTATGTGTATAAATATCTTCATAAATATATTTATATATCTATATATAACCTTTATATAGGTATAAATATCTTATATAAGTATATATTTTATGTGTATATATGCATTCTTTGTATATACACACATTTGTAAATGTCTTTCCATATATGTATGCATATGTAGCTTACATATGTTTCTATACTGTTATATATACATGTATACCTTTATATATATGCATACTGTTTTATATATGTGTATATAGGTCCCTTCATGTATATGTATATATACATTTAGGGTTGTGTGTATATATACCTTTGTATATGTACATATATCTTTATACACACAGACATATATAAACACTTCTAATATGAAGTTTTCTCTATAATTGGAGGTGAATGTCTACCAAGAATCTTTCATATAGAAATACAAGTACAGACAATAGGAGATGGAGATGCATACAACATTGGGCTGAAGAGTGTGATCTTTGAGGCTTTATTTTCAAGCATGTGAGGTTTCTGGTCTGTTTAGTTTTGCAATTTTATTTTAGAAGACATAAAGGACTTGTCCCACATATTTTGCAAAGCTGGATCTGCATCCTTCGGACAACCAGATTGCATCCAGTCATCTTTTCTGCCGTGTTTACTTGCAATAAATAAAGAGCACTGTCTTAGAATTTATTACAATAACAATCAGGAATAAACTAAAATTACTAGTTATTTTTGAAAGGAGAAACTAAGAATATTTGTGATTGAGACCATCTGCTGCAAGGTCCTCCTAATCCGGAGTAGGGGTGGCTGGTCTCTTATCAGTTTCTCGGCAGGAAGCGGGTGCGCCTGCGTGAATTTGGAGTCCCCGGGGTAAATGTTTGTCCTGTGATGGCAAAGTGTTTTTATAGCTACAGCTCAGTGTTGGCATGAGTTTTCCCACGGGGAAGAGGACGCTTTGGTGGGGCCACCCTTCACTCTCCCCTACTGGTCACTCTTTGGAGCTCTCTTGGCAGTGACACGTTCACACGACTTGTTGCCATTCCCAATGAGCTGGACAGACCAACACCTGCAGGAAACGCCACGCTAGGACACCTGAACATCCCTCAACTCTACCTTCTCTGTCTAACAGGAGGTGGCGGCGGTGGCTACTCCAGTTATGACAACTCCGGCAACACACATGGTACCCCCACATCTGGGCACGCGGTGGTGGGTGGAGGGTGGGAGGGGTCGTCTTTCCAGGGCTCCCGGTTGCATTCTGCCCTGGGCCTTCTACCTGGAGTCTTTGGTGAGTGGGGTGCTGTGTGCCGGTGCCTGGTCTTCTGAAAACCTGTCTGTGCTGGACTGTTCTGCTTCTGTTCCCCAGGAGGGTGGGTGCAGCCACACGTACACACACACCCCTTTGTTTAGGTAAAAGTAAACAGAGCAAAGAACTATACAACTCATTAGAGAGAGACAGCATCCAACAAACTGGAAATTCCTTAGGGGCGCAGCTCACTTACTTCAAACAGAATGGAAAACACTTTCAATGGCCGGGCTCGGTGGCTCATGCCTGTAATCCCAGCACTTTGGGAGGCCGAGATGGGAGGATTGCTTGAGCCCAGGAGTTTGAGACCAGCCTGAGCAACATGGCAAAACCCTGTCTCTACAAAAAATACATATATACAAAAAGTAGCCAGGCGTGGTGGCATGTGCCTGAAGTTCCAGCTACTCAGGAGGCGGAGATAGGAGGATCACCTGAGCCCAGGAGGTCGAGACTTCAGTGAGCAGAGAGAGATAAGATCGCGCCACTGCACTTCAGCTTGGGTGACAGACTGAGATCCTGTCTCAAAAAAAAAAAAAAAAAAAAAAAGATAACTCTTTTGGTCGGTGATTATGCCCAGAATGAAAGCAGTGTTCTACAGGAGCCATAAACAGGCTCTTGGCTTGGCTGAGTTTTTCTCATGGAGATCAGGGGACCTTGAAACCCTCAGCTCCTCTCCGGACTGGAAAAGGAGGACTGAAGCCAAATGTCATCCCTGAGAAAGAAAACAAGAACAAAACACTCTGGAGGCGGATTTTAAACCATTGTCTCCGTTTTAACATTTTCCCTTTGTTAAGAGTTTTGCACACCTTCAGTGAATTGAGTAACCATCTTTTCTTTTCTTTTCTTCTTTTCTTTTCCTTTTTTTTTTGAGACAGAGTTTTGCTTGTTGCCCAGGCTGGAGTGCAGTGGCATGATCTCTGCTCACTGCAACCTTGGCTTCCTGGGTTCAAGTGATTCTCCTGCCTCAGCCTCCCAAAGTGCTGGGATTACAGGCATAAGCCACTGCGCCTGGCTAATTTTTGTATCTTTAGTAGAGATGGAGTTTCACCATTTTGGTCAGGCTGGTCTTGAACTCCTGACCTCAGGTGATCTGCCCTCTTCAGCCTCCCATAGTGCTGGGATTACAGACGTGAGCCACCGCGCCTGGCCTTGAGTAGCCATTGGTTAAAACTAATATGTGCCAAGAGCTCTGGCAAGGTGGGAAGTACTTTTTTTCTTTTTTTTTTTTTTTCAGATATGGTCTCATTAGGCTTTGTGAGAGCCAAGGCTCTTGGCTCCCTAAGTTTTCTCTGAATCTCTGACACGAGGCAGCTTAATCAATAGGAGAAAAAGCATACAAATGTATTGAGTGGATATACACGCAAACCTTCAGAACCAAGACTCAACCACCAATGGGATGCACAAGCTTATAGAGCATCTTTTTTAACTTTGATGGTAGGTTCAGGGGTCCTTGTGTAGGGTTGTTATATAGGTAAATTGTTTGTCACAGGGGTTTGCTGTACACATTATGTCATCACCCAGCTAATAAGCATAGGTAGTTTTTCCATCCTCACTCTCCTCCCATCCTCTGCCCTCAAGTAGGCCCTGGTGTCTGGTGTTCCCTTCTTTGTGTCCACGTTGTCAATCGAGAAAAATGACGAGACGAGTCTAAAAGATTTATTTGCCAAAGTTAAGGTTAAGGACGCGCACCCAGGAGACTGGTCTGTGCCCTTCTTCGAAGATGATTTTGAAGGCTCCAAATTTAAAGGGGAAAGGGTGGGAAATTGAGAAGTACATAATTTTCATGGAAGTGGGAGGTAGGGAAAATAGTTATTCATGCTTTTGTCTGGCTCAGTGCATCTGTGTTTTTTACATAAGATGACATAGACAAATGGGGCAGAGGGAAAATGCAGGGAATCTGCATGTTGCATAAGATAATCTGGACAAAATGGGGCAGGGGAGCAATCACATATGATTTGTGTCTGGTGGGCGGGGGTGACTGCACCTGTAAAGATAAGCTATCAATTTGCATTGTCATGGTGAAATCTTCACAGCTCACTAGGAATTTCCTTGTGGGCAAAATATGGGGGAGACGTGTAGCTTTTCATCTTGTAGCCATTTTATTTAGGAACCAAAATGGGGAGGCAGATTTATGTGACCCAGTTCCCAGCTTGACTTTTCCCTTTGACTAAATGAATTCAGGATCACAAAATTTAATTTCCTTTCACAGTGCATACTGTGTGTTTAGCTCCCACTTGTAAATGAGAACACATGGTATTTGGTTTTCTGTTCCTGCATTAGTTTGCTTAGGAGAATGGCCACCAGCTCGATCCGTGTTGCTGCAAAGGACATGATCTTGTTCTTTTTATGGCTGTGTAATAGTCCACAATGTACGTGGGCCACATTTTCCTTATCCAGTCTACCATTGATGGGAACCTAGGTTGATTCCACGTCTTTGCTATTTGAGTTTGCTATTTGCTGTTCTTTGCAGGAAGAATGTGGGCTCAGAGCATGGCCCAAAATAGGTGATGTTGGTAAAGCAGGTTTAACAGGTGGCAAGCCAGGTGATGAGAGGCAGACAGGAAAAGGCCTGGCTGCAAGGGGGTCCGTGTTATGCAGATAAAGGTTCCCAGGTACCAGCACTCAGAAACAACCATGGTAAATGTTTCTTTTCAGACCTGTAAAGGTGTCAGAGTCTCAGTTTCTCTCTCCTACATCCAGGAAAAGCTTAGAAAGGGAGGGCCTGGCTGCAACAGCAAAGATCCTCTACAGACGCCAATTTCCCCACCTCAGTCTGCTGGCCCTGGAGCGGCAATTTCAAAATAAGGCAAAACGATATATTTTGGAGTAAAATATTTTGATGTCTGTCATCTTCATTACCTCTGAAGCGAGTGTTGTCATCAGATCCGTTCAACAAAATGAAAGCAATGCATGACGCTCGACTGTCCACTTCAAAGGAGCAATAGCTGTGGCCCTATAGGTAGCTCATCCTCAGAACTCACTCCCTGTGACACAGACAAGCTTCAGGGTGGGAGGGGGCTCATGACAAGGTGCTCATTACCTGGGGTCAAGAACTGTCCACTTTTGGCTGGGCATGGTGGCCCACGCCTGTAATCCCAGCACTTTAGGAGGCCAAGGTGGGTGGATCACTTGAGTTCAGGTGTTCAAGACCAGCCTGGGCAAAATAGTGAAACCCTGTCTCTCAAAAAAAATGCAAAAATTAGCTGGGCATGGAAGTGTGTGCCTGTGGTCCCAGCTACTTGGGAGGTTGAAGTTTGAGGCTGTGGTGAGCCATGATAGCACCACTGCCTTCCAGCCTGGGCCATGGATTGAGACCTTGTCTCAAAAAAAAAAAAAACCAAAAAGAATTGACCACCTTCAACTCAACGTACTATGAGTTCCTTCCACCATCTTTCTGTAACTACCTAAGGGGTTCCCCTTACCTACTACCTAGATAGACCTGGTTTATTAAGATGGGAATTGCAATAGAGAAAGAGTTTAATTCACACAGAGCTGACTGAACGGGAGCCTGTGAAACGGTTATGCTGTCTGGGGTACATACCCTGGGGTTCGTTGTTGCACGCTGAGAAAGAATTCAGGACACAGACACATGTGGGTGGGTTAAGGAATTGAAAGTGTAATAGAAGAAAGGGGGGGGAGAAGGGGGAGGGAGGGGGAGAGAGAGAGAGAGAGAGAAACATCTGAAAAAGTTGAGAGGTTGTAGACCACAGCAGCTTTTATAGGCAGGCTGGAGGAGGCGGTGTCTGATTTACATAGGGCTCACAGATTGGTTCCATCACGTATGACTTCTACATAGTGTGTGGGGAAGGCTGGTGGCCCCACCCTAATCTTATTATGCAAATAGGCTTTCCAGTTGGTCAGTGCCATCTTGTCTGCTTCTTATTGTACATGGGGCTGACAAAGAGGAGAGAAGATGAAGCCGCCATCTTGAACGTGTCTAGGCCCTAGTTCCTGCCGGCATTCACCCATGCAAGCTCCTAGCTGGCTTGTCTACGTCTGCAGCTCAACTTTACAGGCTGCTCTTTGTTAGAAAATTATTTGGGGCTGCTTTTCATTAAAAAGAAAAGCCTTACTGAGGACTCCCATACCCTTGCTATGTGCCTAAGTAATTAAGTAATTCCTTCTTAACTCCTATACCAACTGCAGTTTTTGCTTTTTTTTTCTTTAAACAGGGTTTCATTTTGTTACCCAGGCTAGACTGCAGTGGTGAAATCATAGCTCACTACAGCCTCAACCTCCTGGGCTCAAGCAATCCTCCTGCCTCAGCTTCCTGTGTAGCTAGGACCACAGGTGTGTGCCACCACACCTGGCTAATTTTTAAAAATTTTTTGTAGAGATGGGGTCTTAGTATGTTGCCCAGGCTGGTCTTCAACTCCTGGCCTCAAGTGCTTCTCCCACCTCAGCCTCCCAAAGAGCTGGGGTTACGGGCATGAGCCACTGCACCTAGCCAAGACTGGAGTTTTATGACTCAAATCAGCTTCTCCCAAAATTTGGACACTGGGATTTTTAAAGTATAATTTGGCCGGCAGGAGACCCGGGACTGGGGAGTGCTGAGTGGTTGGTTGGAGGTGGAATGACAGAGGATGGACATGGGTTCTTCTAGCTGTCTTCTGTTCCTGTGTGGGACAGCAGAGCTGGCTGAGCCACATCACCAGTCTGGGTGGCGCCGGCTGGTGCATCTCAATGCAGGGTTTAAAAAATATCTCAACTTTAACCTTAGGTTTTACAATAGTGATGCCATCCCTAGGAGCACCTGAAGAGGTTTGGAATCTTGTGGCCTCCGGCTGCATGGCTCCTAACCTATTAATATAATTTCTAATCTTGTGACTACTTTGTTAGTCTTTCAAAGACAGTCTGATCCCCAGGGAAGGAGGGAGTTTGTTTCGGAAAAGGGCTGTTATCTTTGTTTGAATGTTAAGCTGTAAATTCCTCCTATGGTTATCTGAGTCTGAACAAGGGCTGTTTGAAGGCTGCAGGCACGATGCAGTCGGTTAGGTCAGATCTCTTTCACTGTCGTAATTTTCTCACTGTTATAATTTTTGCAAAGGCGATTTCAACTTTACTGAAAATGTGAGGCAAAGACCAAATTTAATATTTTTACAGAAAGCCACTGGGAGTAGTTTTTTATTATTTTATTATTTATTTATTTAGAGACAGAGTCTCAACTCTGTTGCCCAGGCTGGAGTGCAGGAGTGCAGTCATAGCTCACTGCAGCCTCAAACTCCTGGACTCAAGAGATCCTCCCACCTCAGCCTCCCGAGGAGCTGGGGCTACAGGCACACACCATCATACCCAGCTAAATTGAAAGAACTTTTTTTAGAGATAGGGTCTCACTGTTGTAACTGCCCAGTGGGTTTACCTTGCCCCCTGCCTAGACAGAGCTGATTTATCAAGACAGAGGAATTGCAATGGAGAAAGAGTAATTCATGCAGAGCCAGCTGTGCCAGAGACCAGAGTTTTATTAGTACTCAAATCAGTCTCCCCAGGCATTCAGGGGCGAGTTTTTAAAGATAAGTTGGCGGGTAGGGGCTTGGGAAGCGGGGAGGGCTGATTGGTCAGGTTGGAGATGGAGCCATAGGGGGTTGAAGTGAGGTTTTCTTGCTGTTTTCTGTTCCTGGGTGGATGGCAGACCTGGTTGAGCCAGATTACCAGTCTGGGTGGTGCCAGCTCATCCATCCAGTTCAGGGTCTGCAAAATATCTCAAACACTGGGCTTACGTTTTACAATAGTGATGTTACCCTCAGGAGCAATTTGCAGAGGTTCAGACTCTTGAGCCAGACGCTGCACGACCCCTAAACCATAATTTTTCTTTTCTTTTCTTTTTTTCGAGACAGAGTGTTGCTCTGTTGCCCAGGCTTGAGTGCAGTGGCGTGATCTCGGCGCACTGCATCCTCCGTCTCCCTGGTTCAAGCAATTCTCCTGCCTCAGCCTCCCCAGTAGCTGGGACTACAGGCACACGCCACCATGCCCGGCTAATTTTTGTATTTTCACTAGAGACAGGGTTTCACCATATTGTTCAGGCTGGTCTTGAACTCCTGATCTCAGGCGATCCACCCTCCTGGGCCTCCTAAAGTGCTGGGATTATAGGTGTGAGCCACCGCACCCTGCCCTAAACCATAATTTCTAATCTTGTAGCTAATTTGTTAGTCCTACAAAGGCCGACTGGTCCCCAGGCAAGAAGGAGGTGTTTTCAGGGAAAAGCTATGATCAGTTTTGTTTCAGAGTCAAACCATGAACTGAATTCCTTCCCGAAGTTAGTTCGGCCTATGCCCGGGAATGAACAAGGACAGCTTAAGGGTTAGAAGCAAGATGGAATCAGTTAGGTCTGGCCTCTTTCACTGTCGTCATTTCCTCAGGTACAATTTTTGCAAAGACAGTTTCACCATGTTGCCCAGGCTGGTCTTGAACTGGGCTTAAGCGATCCTCCTACCTTGGCCTCCCTAAGTGCTGGGATTACAGGCCTGCACCACCATACCCGGCCCACCTTGGAGTGTGTTATGTAAAGTGAGCTGTCCCCACACCCCTACAGCCTATGAATGAGCCTTTTCACCCCATGCACGATTCTCTAAAAATTCTCTCTACAGAGAGAGCTGCTCAGGACATTTCTTTTTTTCTCTGGCATACTCATCAGTTAGAAAGAAATGATTCAGCAAGTGGCTCTCCGGAGAGCCCTGATCGTTTCCCGTTTTCCTGTGAAGTTAGTCTCAGTAGGTCTGCACTGTGCCATTTTTTGGGGACCATTATCTGGCTCCCGAATGGATCAAAGCTTACTGGTCAGGGTGCTGCTGTATCCCTGGGGCAAAACTGCCGGAAAATAGCAGATAGCCCTGTGATCCTTGGCAGGGCCAGCTGGGCCAAGCGCATCAAGCGTGCATGAGGCACAGCCCAGTTTTGGGAGCATGACGCTTGTTTTCGAGGATGCCTCTGCTTCCCTTCCTGCCTGGACCCCTGCTCTCCAGCCCCAGCAGAGCGAGGCTGTGAGTCAGTGCTCGGATTAACAGCAGCATGGAGCTGCTGGCTGGGATGCAAGCCGCCGCCATGGGATGAGTTACACGGCTTCTCCCTGCATCCCTGAAGGAGGCAAAGAGTGTTAGGCCTGTTCTAACTTCATGCAGAGCACTGAGGGGTGGGGGTTGACCTTGGCTGGCCGCGGAGGGAAGCCCAAAGTCTGGCCTCCCTGCGGAGAGTGGGGAGAAAATGTTGCACTTGTGGTTTTTAAATACTAGTGGACAAGTTTCTCTAACACCCAGTGTTTTCGTCTGCTAAGGCTGCCATAGTAAATTCCTACAGTCAGGAGGGCTGAAGCAAAAGGGATTTCTTCTCCCACAGTCCTGGAGACTGGAAGTCTGAGATCAAGGTGTGAGCAGTGCTGGTTCCTCCTGAGGCCTCTCTCCTGGGCTTGTCGACATCATCATCTCCCTGTGTCCTCACAGGGTCGTCCCTCAGTGTGTGTCTGTGTTCCAGTCTCCTCTTCTTATGAGATGTCTTAGTCCATTTCAGGCTGCTATCACAGAATACTATAGAGTGGGTGGCTTAGAAACAACAGACATTGATTCTCCTGCAGTCCTAGAGGCCGGAGGCCCAAGATCAAGGTGTGGGCAGGGCTGGTTCCTCCTGAGGCCTCTCTCCTTGGCTTGTAGACACCATCTTCTCCTTGTGTCCTCACAGGGTCATCCCTCTGTGTGTGTCTCTGTCCCCATCTCTTCTTATAAGGTCTGTAGTCCTATTGGATTAGAGCCCACCCTAGTGATCTCGTTTTATTTTAATCACCTCTCTAAAGACTTTGTGTTCAAATACAGCCACAGTCTGATGCCCTCGGGATTAGTACTGTGACCTGTGAATTTGGACGGCAATATAGTTCAGCCCATAGAACCCATTATCCACATAAGTCATTTCACTTCAAAATCAGCACAAAGCATTAGTTTAAAAATCTCAAATCTGTATTTTTAAAAATTGCTCTTAACACGTTAGAAAAACGTAGAAAAACTTTTTTGTTGTTGTTTTTCTGAGACAAAGTCTCACTCTGTAGCCCAGCCTGGAGTGCAGGGACGTGATCATAGCTCATTGCAGCCTCCACCTCCTGGGCTCAAGCATTCTTTTGCCTCAGTCTCCCAAGTAGCTGAGACTACAGGTGCACATCACCACACCCGGCTAATTTTTTTTTTTTTCAGTAGAAATGGAGTCTCACTGTGTTTCTCAGGCTCCAACTGAGCTCACGTGGTCTTACCGCCTTGGCCTCCCAAAGTGGTAGGATTACAGGTGTGTGCCACCACACCCAACCTGGAGGAATTTTTTTTTTAATGGGTTATGATTACTATTTGTGGCCTGCATTTTCTTCCTATTCTCTTTTTTTAACCAACATTTGCTGGCATTTTTTTTAAGCCCAAGGAAACACATTTGCCCATCTATGTCAGGCCTCGAGACCCTCAGGGATGTACATCTAATGCACCTTCGGCCACCAGTGTAAACAGTAAACAGGGCCAGACGACACCTGTGCACCTTCCCTGGCCTTGGGAGAGCCACTGGAATCTCTGCAGCCTTTAAGAGCATCTTGCTTCAGGTTTGCTGACCTGCTTGCTTCTGTGAGAGCATGTAGATTTCCTGAGCAATCTAGCATTTCATGGTCTCTTTTCTACCCTTCAGGAAGACGGGGCTATAGACCCAACTCTCGTTATGGAAATACTTATGGTAAAGGAATTATGTCTTACAGAATATGTGAGGCAAAGCTGTCCATTTGCAAATAACTAACACACTGTCTGTACTGATGGGAAGCTGATGCTTTTATCCAATGCACAACAACTAACTGGCGATTCGGGTCTCTAATTTGCATTTTCCTTGGTCATCCATGCTGGGGGCAGATGTCGTGCATGCCCTGAGGACTTAATTTCTTGAAAGGAACTCTGGCCCACTTACAGGTGGTACTGGGTGCATGTGTGTGCACATGTGTGTGTATGCATGTGTTCACACACAGGTATGCTTGTGTGTATTGTGTGCGCATGCATGTGCACATGTGCATGTGGATTTTGTAATCATGCTCATAAGTGCATGTGGATTTCATGTGCACATGTGCAAGTGTCGGTGTGCACACATGTGGATTGTTTGAGCGCATGCATGTTTGTGTATGTGCACAGATGTGTTGGCATGTGCTTGTGCATTTTGCATGTGTGCATGTTTGTGCTTGGGTTGCATATGCATTGCATGTTTCCCGTGTGTATCCATTCACATGCATACATTTAGGGTGTGCAAGCGCATGTGTGCACGTGGATAGATGCAGGAGTGTGCATCTGGGTGTGCTCGTGTGGTGCATGTGCATACTGCACGAATATATCATGTGTATCTGTGCATGTGGATTGTGCATATACATGCGTGTGTACAGGCATGCACATACACACATGAATGTGTTTGTGCATATTTGTGTGTACATGCACGTGTTTATGCATACATGTGTTAACATGTGCACACATGTGTGCATGTGTATGTTTAGGCGAATTGTGCTTTATATGTGCTTTTGTTGCCTGTATGTGTGGTATGTGCATGTGTGTGTATGTGGAGATGTGTAGGATGTGCACGTGTGCTTTGTGTTGCGTTTGTATTTACGTGTTGCACATGTGTGTAAATGCGTGTGTGCATGCACATGTGTATGCGTGCTTGTCTGCCTGTGTGTTGCACGTTTGTTGCATGCTGCATGTGTGTATGCATGTGCACACACATTTGTGCATGTCAGTGTGTATGAATGGCACGTGTGTATGAATGGCACGTGTGTATGAATGGCATGTGTGTGTGTGCATGTGTCTCCATGGAGTTGTCAGCCTGTGTGTGTTTTGCATGCGCACATATGTAGACTCCCCAATGCCGAAATTAAGGCTGCATCTCCCGCTCCCTGGTATTATCCCCATTCCGCTAATGACCATTAGACATGGCATACACATTCACATTCCTCCTCCTTGTGCTCCTTATACTGCTTGGCTGTCCCCCTCCCCCGTCAAGAATGTAAATTCCCTGAAAACAGGGATCTGTGTGTGTGTTCACAGTCGCATCCTCGACAGTGCCCAGCAATAGAAGGCACTCCGTAAGCTCTGCTGAATAAACACGAACGTCCTTTTCCGCTTACAGGTGGAGATCACCATTCGACGTATGGCAATCCAGAAGGTAACTGATTGACTCACCTTGTCCCAACCTTTAATAAGAGCACACTCTCCTAAATCAGTGCTGGGAGGAGCTGTTTGGGAGGAGCTTCTATTTCCCAACCTCACGACTTTCATGGAGCACTCACACTTTTTTGGTATATAAAGTAGCTTCTGAACAACAATATCTGACCTTCAGCACAGGACCAATCAGAGTTGAGAGAAAGGAGAGGCAAGCATTGGTTTTCGCTGCAGAAGATGCCCCTTAGCTCTCAGAGTAAGGCTGTGAATGAGTGCTGAGACCACTGCACTTCTCCCAGTACCGCCATTACTCCCCTTTCTTTGACCAGCACTAACTTGAAACCCAAGAAGGACAGAAGAAAGGAAGCTATGAACACTCTGCCCAAAGAAGCCATCAGAGTGCACTGTCAATCCCATCTCAGGTCAAAGGAGGGAGAACTTGAAGCCCAGAAGGCTGACTTTGTGTCCTGTGTTGCTGGGAGAACAGGTTCCCCATTCCCTAAGAGTCATACTCTTGGAGATTTGGGCTGACGCCTGCTTGAGTTTAAGTTGAGAGTAAACGCGCTCAACCCCAAGGCTCTTGTGAGTTTTCAATGATGGGGGAGGAGAAAGTGATTGAAGCTGACCTCTGCCTTTCAATGAACATGCAGAGTACTAGTATCAATATTTTTGGGGTATGTTGGCATCCTTAGAAAAATTTATTGATTCTCCTTTTTCTCTCTATGGTGTAAAGTGAGGTCCAGAGATGGAAAAGGCAAGGCAAATAAACAAGTAATTGCAGTCAGATCTGATGAATAATTTGCTGGAACATATGGGATCCTGTAGCAAGGCAGAAGGGATACTCCTAGACTGGGTTAGGTGAGGGAGGTAGGGCTTCCTGGAGAGAACAATATCCAAGCCAGTCCCCCAAAATATGGGTGAGAGGTGCCCAGGAGAAGAGTGAGGTGTCAGGGAAGATAGTGTACTAGGTAGAGCTGGATACACACGTGGGGACACCAGAAATTGTGTAGCCAGGGTGTGGAATGCAACAGGAACCAGGGAAGGATGCAATGGTGACCAGGAAAGACCACCAGGTTAGCAGAGGTGGAGTCTGCACTTCATAGAACCTTCATGGGAAAGAGCCTGCCCCTGTTGATGTGTGGGTGAAGAATGGACCTGAGGGGGCTCACTAAGGCCCAGGGAGACCCCCTTTCAGACCAGTTCAGTACCCCTTGGAAATGATGGCAGGCTGAATTAAAGCCTTGGCAAGGGAGGCAAAGAGAAGCAGTCAGCTTGGATGACCACTTTTTAATAACAATTGATTGTACTTGATTGATTTGTAAGAGATGGGAGAGAGGAAAAGGTACGTATCAGTCAGCTATGCTGTGTCACAAAAGACCCCAAAACTTAGTGGCTGGAAATAACAAGCATGTATTATGTTCATGATTATGTGAGTCAGCAATTTGGGCTGAGACCATTCTAGTGGTCCTCCTGGTCTCTTCTGAACTCCCTCTCTTGTGTGCAGTCAGCTGTAGGTGTGGCCAGCGCTTTGACCACGTTTCCTGCGTCTTCTTATATATCTGGGGCCTTAGGTGGAATGGCTCATCTCAGCTTCATGTGGGCTGTCACATCCCTCCAGGAAGCCAGGCCAGGCTTCATCACATGGTGACCAGGCAGGGTACCAAGAGCATGAAGAGAAGCGTGCCTGGGCTTACAGCACCACCTCTTCACTTGTGTGGCATTCTGTTGGCTAAGCCTGGATTCTCAGAATGAAGATGCAGCTCCACCTCTGGATGGGGAACACTGTGAAATCGTACTGTGGAGTGTGTGCACATAGGGAGGGGAGGAATAGAGAGCTGTCTCTCCCAGGGGGCAGGGTACAGCCGGCGGCAGCATCAGCCCTGGAGCAGGTTCGTGCGTTCAGTGACAACACTCTTCCCCCCAACATGGCAGCCTCATTCATGGAGCAGCCTTGTGTCCCTCACCTATGCCATGCCACGTATTGGCCCAGCTGTTCAACCCAGTCTGAAGAAAGGCATGCCTGGAAAGGGTGGCTATTTCAAATGGAAATGGTGATGTCTTCCTTTTTCCCTTTGGAAGTGTTGATTTTTGCCACATCAAGCTCCTTCTTCTTGTTCTTTGTGCAGGAGTACCAAAGCTCTGGGGTCATTTGCCATCGAGGCACTGAAGATGCATCTGTGTAGTGCGTGCTTGGGTCTAGAGTTCCAGCATGCCTTTGAAAGCAGGCCTATCTGGCAATTTTTCGTTGAACAATATTTTTGCATGAGTGAGCGTTCTACATCTAAAAAGGCACAAAATAGTTTTGACATGTGCCTGTCATCCCAACTACTCAGGAGGCTGAGGCAGGAGGATCGCTTGAGCCCAGGAGTTCAAGACCAGCTTAGGCAACATAGTGACACCCCATCTCTAAAAAAATAAATCAGGCCAGGCACGGTGGCTCGCCTCTGTAATCCACACACTCTGGGAGGCTGAGGCAAGTGGATCACCTGAGGTCAGGAGTTCGAGACCAGCCTGGCCAGCATGGTGAAACCCTGTCTCTACTAAAAATATAAAAAGTAGCTGGGCGTGATGGCATGGCCTGTAGTGCCAGCTACTTTGGAGGCTGAGGCAGGAGAATCACTTGAACCCAGGAGGAGGAGGTTGCAGTGAGCCGAGATCACACCACTGTATTCCAGACTGGGCGACAGAGCAAGATTCCATCTCAAAAATAATAAGAAAAAATATTAATAAAATTAATTAAAAGGCATACACGAATTGACTTCAACAAACAAACAAAAATGCCAAGGGCCTCGTCTGTGCAAATCCTGGCCTTGGATGATTCCAGTGGTAAAATGTGGTTGACAAGCTTGGCTCTTTGTGAAAACAAAATTACTTCCTAAGGTGTTTTTTTTTTCGTTTTTGTTTTTTAATTAACTTTCTCTTTTTTTTTTCTGTGAGTACAAGGATGGGAAGGGATGTGATGGAGAAGTTATTAGATAGGTGCAAAAGTTATTGCAGTTTTTGTCATTACTTTCAATGGCAAAAACGGCAATAACTTTTGGACCAACCTAATATTTAAGCAGTTTTCCTACAGCCGTGTTTTTCTCAGATGCGCTTTGCTTTTTCTCCACTCCTGCAGGCAATATGGTAGCAAAAATCGTGTCTCCCATCGTATCTGTGGTGGTGGTGACACTGCTGGGAGCAGCAGCCAGTTATTTCAAACTAAACAACGGGAGAAATTGTTTGAGGACCCGTGGTAAGTTTGGCTCTGAACATTATTTTCCTTGTTACTAAGCCTGATTTAAAAAAAAAAAAATTACTTTCAGATGTCTGTCACTAGCAAGGTTATTTCTGGTTAAGTTCAATATACAAAACTTGCCTAATCATGTGATTTTTTAACATTTATTTTTATTTTTTTTGAGACAGAGTTTCACTCTGTTGCCGCGGCTGGAGTGCAGTGGCACGATCTCGGCTCATTGCAACCTCCGCCTCCCGGGTTCAAGAGATTCTCTTGCCTCAACCTCCTGAAGAGCTGGGACTACAGGCGGGCACCACCACGCCTGGCTACTTTTTGTATGTTTAGTAGAGATGGGGTTTCATCATGTTGGCCAGGCTGTTCTTGAACTCCTGACCTCAAGTGATCTGCCCGCCTTGGCCTCCCAAAGTTCTGGGATTACAGGCATGAGCCACCGCGCCTGGCCACCGATTGGGTTTTCCTGGTCAGGTGTAAGCTGTACCTTCCCCTAAACCTGGTTACAATGACACTGGCACATTATCTGCCTGATGTAAAAGAGGGGGAGAAAGAAAGGAAAGAAAAAGAAACAAACCAAAAAAATTACTAAGCTACATTACAAGACTATAAGCATGGCGGTTGATTTAACTAGCCAAATACAGTTCTGTTCTGTTTTGTATTCAGTGACATTTTCGTCACAGGTGAGTCAGGAAAAATATCTGGGTTGAATGTGAATGTTTTCCACAGAACCCAACCCGCAAAGAAAACTACCGAATCACTAAATTTTAAGCCTCTTGATGGAATTCCAAAGCTGTGCTCAGACCATAGGGGAAAAGAAAGATCTGCTGTGGCTTCTTGGGTTTGAAGAATCACTGGGGATTTGAGAGCAGAGGATGCCCTAAAGAAATCTCTGAAACAACAGTCAGGGATTGTTTTGTAGACAAAAGAGTGACACAGATCTTTAACTGGGGGTCTCTGGAGGTTTGGTTTAAACCTCAGGCCACCCACATCAGAATCTGTCTGAAGTTTGCCCAGGGCCCTCTAAATCATACCTTTTTTGTGTCCCTAAAGGAAACCAGAAAGGGATGCCCATTCCTACGGTGTTTGCTTTAGGATTTGCATTTGGCCTCAAAAATCCTAAAACCTTCCCCTGCGCTCCCTCTGCTGGTAAATGGGCAGTATCAACCATTAGCTAATGAACCTCGGGGGTCAGCCTCCGTCTACATTACACCCTGTCCTGAAATTTTGGGAGGAAACTGAGTTTCTGAAAAACAGTCTTATTTCCCTGGCAACCTGACAGCAGATTCTTGGGTTCAGTGACAACACTCTTTCACCAACATGGCAGCCATCATTAATGAGACACCACGTGTTAATTTCAGTAGTATTTGTGGCAGTGATTTGTAAGCCTCTGTTAACCAAGGGCTGAAACTGAGTGAGCAGAGAGAGGCACCCGTCTCCACAAGCACAAAATGTAAAGGCAGGGAACAGGGGACATCCACAAACTCAATAATCAAGGCAAACATATTTTAGTGCAATATTTTTAAAGGAAAATCATTGGACTGGGGGCCAGCTGAGTTTCTGAAATAGGTGTAGTTTTAAAAACGTGGATGATGCCTGCCCCATTTATCTGAGGTGGCAGCATGTTTTTGCTAAAGGGGTGTAGTGTCTTGAAGCTCTTTCATGCCTTTTGGCTACCTGGTAAGTATTTTGTCTACTTTCTCCATTGTACTTCAGTGATACCCTCACCAGGTATTCCCAAGCACCAAGTTTATCTTCCCTTCCCTTAAAGTTCCTGAGATCAGAAAGGAGGATGTAGACAGAGTGCGATGATGTTAGGGAGATCTCTTCAAGGTGAGCAGTGACATTTATGTGGATCCTGGGCCCATATCATCTTGCTGGCTGTAAAACCTTTATACTATCTAGGAAATATGTGTATGACAGCACTATGTAGGGGTTTGGTATCAAATGGGGCTCAGACCTCTGTGAACTTGACTCTAGGGTTCCAGGCTGCTGCTAATGGTACCCAGCTGTCCACCTATCCTTAGTTGGGCCAATAATTTTCTCTCTCTCCTAAAGGATGATGTGCATGGTATACTAACCATATCCATGGTGATGTGGTGCAGTGCACAACCTGTGGAACTGTATACATGCTGAGGCCATACACTGAAGCTTGCATACTTTATAGAGAAAGAGTTGTAGTAACGGAGCTACATAGATAGCAGCAGATGTCTGTCACTTGATGTGGACTTTTAAGAATCGTACTTTGCTTTTATTTTGTAAAGTGGAGCAAATGACAACACCACTTCAGAAGTTATAAAGACCAAGAAGGCCATATTAAAAAAAAGAAATTCCTACAAATATTAGTTTTAACCAAAAAGAAAGTTACTCAATTCATTTAAGATCATCAAAATCCTTAACAAGTGGCAAAATGTAAAAAACAATGTTTAGAAAACTAATATTTGTTTCCAGATATGATTTTAACAGTTTTAAAATATTTTCTATTTTTAATTTTTCCAGCTTTATTAAGGTACAGTTGACAAATAAACGTTGTATATATTTAAGATGTACAACTTCATTGCTGCATCATTTATTTGTTCTAATCTATTTCCTTCTGCTGAATGTAAAGCAAGTGTCATGTAGACAGCACATAGTTGGATCTTGGTTTTCTTTTTTTGAAGTAGATTTTTCATTCTTCTAGCTTTATTAAAGTATAATAGACAAATATTGTATATATCTAAGATGTGCAACTTCGTTTCTGCTTCATTTTTTTTCTGTTCTAATCTTCCTTCTGCTGAATCTAGAGCAAGAGTCTCTGTAACAGCATAGAATTGGATCTTGGTTTTCTTTTTCTTTGTTTAATAGACTTTTTTTCCCCCCACAATCACATTTGTTTCCAATCTGCCTTTCAGAACCAGAAAATGTCTGAAGACGTTGAGATCCCCTGATTACTTTGAGAAAAACAACTAAAACAAGAACCCTGTTTATCACTGTTGTGGAAATTTCCTTTTATTCTTGACACAATTTGATGACCTAAAGTGTGTTTTCTTCTGTGTGAAGTACGTGAGCTGCCTCACTAAGCATTCCCAACTCATTGGATGTGATGTGGTTATAGAGATAAATTAGGCAGCTAGACCCTGCATTCTAAAAAAGGATTGCTTGATCTGTTGGTTTGGCCATTCATTTGCACAAAGAGACTGTGGCTCTCTGTTCTGAGATCTTCAGCTACCTCATGGTGCAATAACACACACATGCTTAACCATGTTGATGGCACAAAGCAGTGAGCAGTAGGGAGGCAGAGTATCTTGGTGGGGAGGGGATGCTATCAGCTTCTGGGAGATGGAGAATATCGTTGAGTTTCCAAAGATGCTGGGCCTGTGCTAAATTCTTCAGTGTTATAAAAAATCATTGAGCATTCATTATTGCGAATGAAGTGGGGATGCATTATTTCTGACACCCACAAGCAGGGTTTGAGCATCCTTTCAGCTTTGATGTATCTGCACATAAAATTATTATTACCTGAAGAAAATAAGGCTGCATTTTGAAATGCTAAGTGCAAAGCGACTGATGTTAAAACCATCTGGGGGAAATCTTGGGATACTTTTTCCTAGAAAATCACATGGTTTTGATATGTTTTGGCAGATAGGAGACAGAAATGGTGATTATCAGGTGTTGAGTCCTTTTGTAGTATTTGTAGTCTTTGATACTCTGTAAGTACTGGTTCCTAAGGCAACAACATTGCATTCCTTGGTTTATACTTTTTCTATTCACCAGAGTAGGAAATCTTAAATCCTTAGGCATCCAAGAAGTATACTAGCTTTTTGCTTCTTTTTTAGAAATACTTGTGGGGAGAGAAAAAAGGATGGTTTGGGCATATTGGTATAGTTTGAGGAAACTAAAGTTAATGTTCATGTAACATTTAGACTTTGCCATAAATATCAGAACCAAAGATTGAGACATTCATGTAGAGTCTGGAATGTATATACGGGACCCATAAAAATTCCCAGTATACATGTTTTATGCTCACCAATATGAACTGGGGTCTTCAAAGAAAGAAGGTTGAAAGTGGAAAGCCCTTGAAAGAGCTCCCCAATTTGTAAAATATCTTTAATCATTCACGTTAGGGATCTCAGAGCTGTGGGTCTCAGATTGTGGATTCATGCATCCTTTGTGCAATTTGAAGATAGTCCGTATTTCCTATTTCAGTATTAGGTCCTGCAACACTTTTCAATTCTTGTAGAAGGTGTTTTCAGGAGTGGTGATGTCTGATGCTCAATTACTATTTTCTCTATAAGAGTTTCAGCGTAAGCTTAATTAAATTCTTGTGAAAAAGCCTCTGTGTTTTTAGTTGTATATACACACACATACCTACTTAAATGGAATCTAAACATTTTTAGCCTTTAATCCATTCCATTTTCTAAAACTGTCATAAACCATTTTTGATCATTTTAAATAAATGTAAAAGAAAAAATAACTGGATTTGATTATTGCATAGTTTTTTCTATATTTCACAAATAAATTTTATGAAATGGCTGTAGAAGTGGCCCCAAAATTATGAACCTTCATAGCTGTGAATAATATGCAACAAATCTCTTTTAAAGCTCAAGATAGATTATGAACATATGAAATACATAGAATTACCTAATAATGAGATAAAATTCACCTGGGGGACAAGGATAATGTTCAACCTACTTAAAATGAAAATATTTGAATAATGACTGCTTGGGGGAACCTCTCTGAGGGGTCATGAGGATCACCTGTTGGGTATTCTGTTTTCATGCTGAGAAGGTGAGAATTGAACAGATGAGAAAAGCCTTGATAAAATGTCATCTCCATGTATTTTAGAGAAGGATAACCTTGATCGTACAGTTGACCCTTGAACAACACAGGGTGAAGTGCATAGGTCCACCTATATGTGAATTTGCTTCTGGCTCCGCCATTACTGAGACAGCAGGACCAACCCTCTGTCTACTCAGTGTGAAGCTGACAAGGGTGAAGACCTTTATGGTGATCCACTTCCACTTAATAAATGGGAAACTCATTAATTTTAACTTCCTTATGATTTTCTTCATAACATTTTCTTTCCTCTAGCTTACTTTATTGTAATAATATGGTATGTAATACATATACAAAATATGCGTTCAACTGTTATCAGTAAGGCTTTCAGTCAACCAGTATGCTATGAGTAGTTAATTTTTTGGAGAGTCATAAGTTATACATGGGTTTTCAACTGTGCGGAGGGTCAGTTCCTCTCACTACCCCACCTGGTTCAAGGGTCAATTATATGGTGTTAAAAGCCACACTTGCCTCCTCTTTGTGGGGACTTGAATGCGTTTAGTGGTCAACGGATAAATATCTTTGTGTTGGAATGAAGAGAAGCCATGACTAATTTAGTAGGGTGAAGAGGAAAATCACAAACACGTGAGCTATATTTTTGTTTATTTTTTTCTACACAGGCTAAAAAACAACAACTTTTTTACCCAAGGATAAACCACTATATGAAACTGTTCTAGTTGTATGGGAGAGGAAAGTCTGATTCTGCTGATCTGCCTTTGACTACTGGAATTGGAATATCCAGTTACACACACACACACACACACACACACAAGCACAGTATTAACACATTGATACGTGTTGAATTATGTCCCCTCAAATTCGTATGTTGAAGTCCTAACCCCTGGCACCTCAGAATGTGGCCTTATTGAAAATAAGGCTCTTGCAGAGGTAACTAGTTTATTGAAATGAGGTCATACTGGAGTGAGGTGGGTCCCTAATCCTATATGCCTGGTGTCTTTATAAGAACGTGGGATTTGGACACAGGTAGTTACATAAGGAGAATGCTGTGGAGTGATGTTACCACAAGCCAGAGAACTACCCAAAGCAAGGAGAGGACCCTGGAACAGATCCTTCCCTAGAGATTTCAGAGGGAGCATAGCCCTGCAGACACCCTGGTTTTGGACTTCTGGCCCCTAGAACTGTGCACGAAGAAACAAATGTCCATTGTTTAGGCCAATCAGTCTGCAATACGTTGCTATAGCCGCCCCATGGAATGAATACATACATTAACACATGCTGTGTACATGTTTTTTTCCCCCTAATTTAAAAAAAAAAAAGAGATGGGGAATTCATTTAGCTTGCCTATAGAGGTAGTATGCAAGATTAGTCAGGGTTAAATTCCAGACTCTGACACTCAATTTATAGATTCACATCCTGGCTTCTCCATTTCAAGCTGTGCAAACTTAGGCAAGTTATACCACCTCTCTGGGCCATGGTTATCCCATGTCAGGGGAAAAAAGGGAGGTGTCCTAAGAAGATCTTCCTCTCCAAGATGTGTTGAGGATATAAGACTCAATGTGTGAAGGCTGGGCGCGGTGGCTCATGCCTGTAATCCCAGCACTTTGGGAGACCAAGGCGGGTGGATCACCTGAGGTCAGGAGTTTGAGACCAGCCTGGCCAGCATGGTGAAACCCCGTCTGTACCAAAAATACAAAGAATTAACTGGACATGGTGGTGCACGCCTGTAATTCCAGCTACTAGGGAGGCTGGGGCACAAGAATCACTTGAACCCGGGAGGTTGAGTCTTCAGTAAGTGGAGATCACACCACTGCACTCCAGTCTGGGCGACAGAGTGATACAAGCTTGGTGATACATGGAGACTCTGTCTCTACAAAAAATTTAAACATTAGCTGGGCATAGTAGTACATGCCTGTGGTCCTAGCTACTGGGGAGGCTGAGGCAGGAGAATCGCTTGAGCCTGGGATGTTGAAGCAGTAGTGAGCTCTGATTGCACCATTGCACTGAAGCCCAGGTGACAGAGCAAGACCCTGTCAAAAAAAAGGATGTCAGTGATAATGAGTTGTTTATAAAGATAGAATTAGAGTTCCAGGGATGACTGGGGAGGTCTAGTGTATTATAACCCCTACCATGTGCCCGTCAGGGACTGGTACTTAAAAGTCAAAACAGTAACTGCAGAATTTGAGAGGTGTGTAAAGAGAGTCTCTCAAATAGTGCTTAGTCATTAGTTCAGCGACGGTCAGTTTGAGCATAGCTATAAAGTTAGCTTATCACGGTGACAAGTGTGTAAGCATCACTATCTTGTAGCATGTAGTTTCCCAGCAGGGCCATGCGACACCCAGTGGACATTTCTGAATTGTACATTCAAAAAAATGTTACCACTGGCTAAACGTTTTTTTCATTTAACATAAAAGTTAGTCTTGGGGGTGTCATTCAATGCCTTTTCTGCTTCCTTCAGAATTATAAAGGCTTCCGCCACAACTTTGATCTGAGCCCAGTTCTGAACTTCATACAAAGCTGCAGAGAGGAGCCTGTGTCTGTTGAAGAAAGGCTCACGAGGTCCCATGGTAAGGGGAGAGGAGCTGGGGTAATGAGGAAGAAAGGCAGCTTTCCAGGGGCCGAGTCCAGAAGACCAGACTTGTCAGAGAACGGAACTAGCTTGCCCATCTCAGCCCACGAGACAGTTTCACACCACGTGCTATTCTGGTTCCACACATTGAAGCACTTGGGTGACTTGGAATGGCCTCCATCTAAGCTGCATCTTCCCTCACAGTTCCACATATAAATGCAATGCATTCCCTGGGTTCCTGCCAGCCGTTGTCATGTTTTTGCTTCACAGCTGTCTCCTCCCCGCCCCCCGTCCTGTTCATCTGCCCCTTGCTAAACAGGTATTCATGAAACGTGACTGCTTGTTTATGAATAGCTGGGATGTAGACATGACATATGGAAAGAGAAGCTGCCAATTTTTCCCCAACCAAAAGTGAAAACAGTGCTTGGACCTAACAAGCATAGAACGTTTGATCCCATAGCAGAGCTGGTGGGAAGGCTGGGGGCAAAATCTCACACTGTCCACCATTGGCTGTAGACGAAAGGGAGGCTGCAGGGAGGTGGGGCCTTTTCAATCGCAGGTCCCCACCCACTATGAGCACTTCCTCACCCACATCCTCTGTTTTAATCTTTTCTCTCTATCTCTTATCAACTTCCAACATATGATAAAGTATCACCTTTTATTGTTTCTCTCCTGGCTCCATCACCCGCTAGAATGCAACTGCTACAAAGGCATGGATTTGTCCCCAGTTTCCAGAAACATGACTGGCATGTAGTAGATGCTCATTACAGACTTATTTATTTATTCATTGAGACAATGTCTTGCTCTGTTGTCCAGGCTGGAGTGCTGCGGTATGATCATGGTTCACTGCAGCCTCAAACTCCTGGGCTCCAAAGATCTTGTCACCTTAGCTTTCTGAGTGGCTGGGATGACAGGCATGTCCTACCATCCCTGGCTAATTTATTTGTTGTTTTTGTAGAGATGGGGTCTCACTGTGCTTCCCAGGCTGGTTTCGAACTCCTAGGCTCTAGTGATTTTCCCACCTTGGCCTCCCAAATTGCTGGGATTACAGACTTGAGCCACCACGCCTGGCCCTAAAGACTTATTAAACACACGGGAAAATGAATGAGTGAAGCCCTCGTTCAGGCCACAACTTTAATAATATTAAAGAGGAGATATTTTCTTTTGGTATTCTAGCTAAAGACTTTTCGGATGAGATGGATAAGGATATTAACAAATGTGTCTTTTAAAAAATATATATATACATATTACGAAATAAAACATCCGGAAGAGCTCCATTACTCAAGGAACCAATATTCTACAAATGACCCATGTGTGAAGTGGCAGAGTGAGACTCCTTCTCAAAAAAAAAAAAAAAATAAATAAATAAAAAAAGAAAAGAAAAATAAAAAAGCATAAGAAAGCATGAAGGAACCCTGGGAAAAAACACAGGCTCTGCCAACAATAAGGAAAAATGATGGTTGACTGGGAAGCCAGTAGCACGTGCTGCCAATCATTTGCTTATTTTGTGTCAAGTTGTTTGCCAATGTAGTTCTTTATATATTATATATTATTATGTTAATCTTTACCAAAATATAAAATATTGAGATGTAATTGCAATTGTGACCCACACACATACATGTAGATGCATGTTCTGTGTATCGCAAATGTGTTCTCTCATTCTGTACTTGTCTTCAGTTCTTAGAAACTTTGTTACAATCATGTTGTGCAATCAAATAGCTTGGCACAAACATCTGTTTTGTTCCTTCTGAGTTTGATTTTTGTTGTTGTTGTTTGAGACAGAGTCTTGCTCTGTCACCCAGGCAGGAGTGCCGATCATGGCTTACTGCAGCCTTGAACTCACAGGCTCAAGCAATCCTCCCATCTTAGTCTTCTGAGTAGCTGGGACTACAGGCGTGTACCAACACTCTCGGCTAATTTTTTTTTTAATTTTTTGTAAAGTTGGAGGGATCTCACTGTATTGGCCAGGCTGTTCTTGAACTCCTGAGCTCACGTAATCCTCCTGCCTTTACCTCCCAAAGTGCTGGGATGGCAGGCATGAGCCACCATGCCCAGCTGCCTGCTGGGTTTCAATCCTTCCTTTCCCAGCACGCATGTAACTTTAAGAAGGTCTTGTAACTAACTCTCCAATAAAATTGTCCTGGGCGTATAAATGTCTTGACGTTTTCTTCTAATGCCTCCCTAGGAAAACTGGCACACACCTGTTCCCAGCAACAGGGAGGAGAGAAAGGTTTACTCCGAATGCACCCACGACAAAACTCACCTGCTGCCAAGCTCTCCGTGGCTTCCTGGAGACCAACACACACAGGAACAGAAGCCCGGCAACCCCCAGGGGAAGACGCCTCCTCCGGGTTTAAAAACGGAGCTACCCTTTTGCCCGGGGATCAAGAGCGTTGCCTTGTGACTTAGTGCCTTATACTCTGCTTTCAGAGCACCAGTTCTCAGTGGAACGGGAGAAACAGGCGGGTGACGAGGGTGGGGTGATTTATGGGACAGAGAATGGTGCAACACCTACGCTTGTTTGTGTTGGGAGACAGAGGCCTCCTGCATGCCCCAAACATGTTGTTTAAACATCCCTGCAGTTGCGCCAATGTCTTTTTCTCTCTGGCTGTTTCAGCCCTTTTCTATCTCTACCAAATCCATGCTCCCCCCTCTCCAGCCCTCCTGGCTCCAGCTACCCTCCCCAGCGCCCTCAAATCTCGGAAATGCAAGCAGTGCGTCTCAAGCCTGGCTGTGCGTCTCAAGCCTGGCTGTGCGTTGGGAACTCCTGGAGGCCTGGTTCACATAGCTGGGTCGGGGGAAGCCCTGGGATGCAGGGTTCTGATTTCAGAGTTCAGATGCCTAAGAATGTGCATGACACAGTTTCCCAGGTGATGCTGATGCTGCCGGACCAGGACTGAGCCTGCACATCTCACCCCGAATTCAAAATCAAAAGATGGGGTGAGGGTTCTCAGCCAAACGCAGCCTGAGATTCTATTTTGGAGACCGCTGTTCCAGAGAGAAGCGCAGTGCGCCTGACACTTGGTGGGTGGGGCCCAGGGACGCTGCTCAACACCCTGCAGGGCACAGGACGCCCCCAACAGACAGTCATTCAACTTAAATATTAATAGTGATAAAGCTGAGAAAGACTCTATCTATTGTCTATCTATGTATCCATCTATCCACCCATTCATCTATCATCATCATTTATCTATTACCTATGTATCATTTCTCTATTACCTGTCTATACATCTAGCCATCCATCATCCATCTATCATCATTATTTATCTATTATCCGTCATTTATCTAATATCTGTCTTCCTATCTATGTATCTATCTTCATCATCATCATCATCAATCTCTTATCTATCTATCATCTATCTCCATCTATGTGTCTATGTATCTGTATATCTATCATCTATTTATCACCTATTTCTCCATCCTATCTATCATCTATCTGTCCATCCATCCTATCTCATCTATCATCTACCTATGTATCATCTATCATGTGTCTACTGATCTATTTATCTATCCATTATCTATCTATTTATTTATCATTTATCTAAACAGTGACTCACAGTCGCAGACTGATTCTGCCCCTGCCCCCACCAGGGGACACTGTGCAATGTTTGAGGTCAGTTTTAATTGTCATTACTGGAAAGTGTGCTAATGGCATCTGGCAGATGGAGCCCAGGGACACTGCTCAATACCCCACAGTGCACAGGACGGGCCCACCACCGAGAATCCCGCCCTGAATGCCACAAACGCCTTGGTGAAAAACTCCAGGAGTAACTTCCATCCAACCTTGGGAAAGGGATCAGGTTGACAATCACATCATTCTGAACAGTCCAGGAGGCAGGAGCTGTCTGAGTCATTTGTAAATGCACCTCTCATTAGAACACTCCTAAGACCCTTTCCGGTAGGAGGATCCTCCCTTACCCAGAGCAAGATCACAGCACTCCACGGTTTCCCTGCTGGAGCAATGAGAAGCCAACACAGGCCCCATGGAACGAGTTGGCAGCACGAGGCTGTGCAGACATCTGGCAACTATTGGAGCCAACAAGGAGAAAGCATAGAAGCTGGGAAAGTCTCCCCTTCCTTGCACAAGAACTGAGACTTCCTTGGAGGAGCCAGCTTCATTCTGGCATTTCTCTTCTTCGGGGCTGGCATCCAGAGGATAGAAAACTGAGGTCGTACTGGCAAAGGGGGCTCCGCCGGGGCACTTCTCAGCTCCTAAGGATTTCCCCAATGACTCAGAGGCTGGACAGATTTAAAAGTGGACCCCCTATGGAAAATGGTACAGAGATTTCTCAAAGAACTAAAATTTTATCTACCAGTTGATCTAACAGTTCCACTACTGGGTATTCACCCAAAGGAAAACAAATCATTATGTCAAAAAGACACACCATTCACAATAGCAAAGATATGGAGTCAACCCAGGTGCTCATCAACAGGTGATTGGATACAGAAAATGTGATTTATGTGTACAATGGAACCGTATTCAGCCATGCAAAAGAATGAAATTCTATCTTTTGCAGCAACATGGATGAAACTGGAGGCCATTATCTTAAGTCATTATCATACTGAGAAAAAGAACGTCAATTACCACATGTTCTCACTCTAAGTGGAAGCTAAATAATATGTCCACATGGACATAGCGAGTGGATTAATAGACGTTGGAGATACAGAAGGGTGAGAGAGTGGGAGGATGGTGGAGAATGAGAAATTACTTAATAGGTACCATGTACACTATTCAGGTTATGCTTACCCTGGAAACCCAGACTTCACCACAACTCAGTATATCTATGTAACAAAATTGCACTTTACCCCATAAATTTACACAAATAAAATAAATCAGTAAAATTTGATATGTAAACCTGTTTAATACAAACGAATGCAGAAAAAAATGTTGTAATAACATAAAAAATAAATAAAGGTGCCCTCTTGATGCTTCCTATGCCTGCAGATATCTCACAAAGCCCCAGTAGCCGCGAGGAAAATCCTTGCATGCAGCCTGCTGGAGGTCAGAGACAGCCTCCACTGTTTGTTTACAGCTCTGGGTCCATCTATGAAGTAGAGCTAAAAACACCACCGATACCTGTCCCCAAGGCTGAGCTGATGCAGGAACAGCCCTCAGCACAGTGCCTGGTATCCACAGACCATCGATCATCCTAGGTATTAATCTAGATCAGGAAGTCCTGACTGTAGCTTGCATTGATCGCCATTGACAGTTTCGGCAAGAATCTGGGTTCCTTTGCCGTCGCTTTCTGATGGTCACGTGAAGGCTTTTCTTCTCCAAGTAAGTTCACTCATTCAACTCATGCACTCATACATGCATGCATTCACGCATTCATTCACTCATTCAACTCATACATGCATGCATTCACACACTTATTCATTCAACTCATGCACTCATACATGCATGCACTCACACAATCATCCCTCATTCAACTCATGTATTCATACATGCATGCATTCACACATTCATTGATTCATTCACTGAATTCACTCATACATGCATGCACACTTTCACTTACTCATTCATTCATCTCTTAACTTGTCCATGCATTCAATTCATTCGTTCACTCATACATAATACATTAATTCATGAAGTGTTTGCAATCTTCACTCATGTGCGTGCATTAACACACATGCTAGTTTGTTCAGCTCATTCGTGTACTCATACATATTTATTCACTCATTCATTCATCCACATATTCACACTTGTCATGTATTCTGTTCATTCACTCACACACACACATTCATTCCTGTATAAATGCATGCCTTCATGTGCTCATTCAATCCTGCATGCATGAATTCACTCACTCACTCATGCAGGCATGAGCTCACCTGCTCACTCATTCATGCACTCATGCATACACGAATTCACTTGTTTACTCACTCATACATGCACTTATACATGCATGAATTCACTTCTTAAGTCATTCATGCGCTCAATCACGTATGAATTCACTTGTTCACTCATTCATGCACTCACTCATGCAGGCATGAATTCACCTTCCACTCATTCATGCACTATGCATGCATGAATTCACTTGTTCACTCAATCATTCATGCATTCAACTCATTCATTCACTCATTCATAGATTCATGCCTTCATTCATGCATGCATGCATTCACCTGGTTTTTCCACACAGTCACACCTCCATTCATGCATATATCTCTAAATTCATTCATACATGCATTGGCTCATTCATGCCTTCAACTCGTGCATTCACGTGTGAATGCATTCATTCCCTCCTTGGCACAAACATTGATTCACTGGTTCATCCATTTCCTGGCTCACTCATTCATGAGTAGTTGTTTGTTCATTCACGCCTCACATGTACTCACGCATACATGCACTCACGCATACATGCACTCACGCATGCATGCACTCACGGCATGCGTACAGCCAGTCACTCGCTCGCTATGCATTCAACAGCTGAGATCTGAAACACTCATTTATTCTCTCTTTCGTGCACTCATTCATTCATTCATTTATGCGTGCAAGTATGCGCACGTGCATTTTTTATGCATTCACCAAGATCGCGTATGAGCCCTGCCTTCTCCCTCTGGGAGGCTTCCAGAGCGGCCTCCACTCTGGCTGCGCGCTGGCCTTGGGCCCGGGGCCTTAAGTCATCGTAAACATTTACTTTGGGGCCGGCTGATTAAAGGTTAAATGTCCAAACCTAGAAACCGCCGACTG
>NW_012101098.1:3573368-3582654 GCF_000951045.1 Mandrillus leucophaeus | reverse complement strand
CGGCACTGGGGTGACGGGTGAGGGGGCACCTGGCCAGGGTGCGCGGGCAGAGGCAGCCCAAGCTCGGAAGAGGTGCAGATACTAGGGTCCGGGAGCGCAGGGGTGGGCCGGGGAGTGGAGAGGGGTGACCAGGGGGCGCCAGCTGGAGTGGGGGATGAGGGTGCCCAGAACTCCAAGCAGGTGCGTGGGGCGGCGGGCAGCTGCTGACACCGCTGAGGTCGGGTGGTGTCCCAGGGACGGTGTCGTTGCTGGGCGCATGGGTGTTAAGAGGCAGCGGGGTCGCAGGTGACTGCGAGGAGGACAGGGGGTCAAGGGGCCCTTGACCAGAGGGCAGGAAGTTCACCTGGAGCGCCAAGGAGGAAGTGCAGGGCGTAGGGGTCGCGGGGGCATCGTGGGAGGCCGGGGCCCCGTGGGGCGCAGGTGACATGGAGTGGGTAGGAGGCCGGGGGTGACACCGGCGGGGCCTGCAGCTGAGGGTGTCGAGACTGCCACGCTGTCGCCCCCAGGCCTGGAAATCGACGCGGATTCCTGGAGACGGCGCCTCTGCTCCGAGAGTTCGTTCGTGGGGAGGAAGTCCACCCACTGCTCCCGGGCGCAGTTCTGCCGGTCCGCGCCCTCTGCGCGCTGCGCCGCGGACCATGTCGGGTGAGTAGCTCAGGCTCCTTCAGTTCAGCCTGCCTATTCTTACTGGCTTGAGAGAGAGATTGGTCTGCACTGGGGAGAACCCCACGTTGACCGCAGGATTGCCCCAAACTCCGAGTCTCCCCCTCACTGCCTCGCCCAGGTCTCTCTCTGGGGCTGGAGGGAATGGCCAGTCCGAGGCTGCTGGAGACATCAGCCTCAGCTGCCAGGAGGGGGTGATTTACAGTAAGTGAAGGGGGCCTTGGGATTTCACCAGTTTCCTTTTGTAAAATGCAGTCCTGAAAGTTTCAATGGGCTTGTTTCTTGGGAATAGCATTGAACTGCCTGAGACTGTCACTGCCTGGAAGGCCGATGGGAAGAAGTCTGTTCTCCTGAAACGGCCCTAAAGCTCTGGGAAGAGGCTGCCTTGAGTTCTGAGAGTTCAGACCACCAGTTTGATTTCTGTTTCCAGTACAGATACAGGGATGGCCCAGCTTGGTGGCTCAGGCCTGTAATCGCAGCACTTTGGGAAGCTGAGGCAGGAGGACTGCTTGAGGCCAGGAGTTGGAGACTATCCTGGGCAACATAGGGAGACCACATCTCTAGGAAAAAAAATTTGAAATTTAGCTGGGCGTTGAGGCAACTGCCTGTAGTCCCAGCTACTAGGGAAGCTGAGGTGGGAGGGTCCTGAGCCCAGGAGTTCCAGGTGGCAGTGAGCTATGATTGCACCACTGCACTCCAGCCTGGGTGACAGAGTGGGACCTTGTGTCTAAAAAACAACAACAACAACAAAATAAGAATCCAGGTTAATCCTCCTGCAGGCAAAGGGCTGGCTGGCAGGAATGGCAGGAAAGGCCTGCCCCCCAAGGACTGGTGAGCCCCATCTCCCAGCCCTTGGGTTTTGTGGACATCAGATAGACCAGTTGACTTAAGAGGCCTAGATATGTGAACATAAAGTGTAACCTCATCCCATAAGAAAGATACTGCTTCTATTTTTTATCATTAAATCATCAAGACACCTCCTTCTTGTACCAGATCACACTGGATCATTCATGAGTGCATTTTATGTATTTATTTTAAAATGTATACTTTTTAAAATTTTGTAGAGACAGGGTCTTGCTATGTTGCCCAGGCTGGTCTTGAACTTCTAGGCTCAAGCAGTCCTCCTCCTTTAGCCTCTCAAAGTGCTGGGTTTACAGGCACGAGCCACTGCGCCTGGCCATGAGTGCAATTTAAAACACACAAACAAAACAGATTCCTTTTTTATTCAGAGGAGAGATTTGGTAAATCACAGAGATGCTTTTATCCTGTTTTTTCCCACTCTGGACTTAGAGAGGAAAATTGTCGGGGCAGGAATCTTAAGGCTGTTTTCACGAGGTGTACTGGAAGAGTCTGTTCCAAGGAATGGTAGAAAAGATTCTCTGTTCTCGGGACGCGTTTGGAGCTCTCTGAAGTGAAAGCCACACGTTTCCCTAAGCCTGCTAGGGTCTGTATAATAGCAGCATTCAAGACGGACATTCGCATACATCTTGGTCAGCCTCGTGCCAGAAGAGAAGACTCGACTCTTTGCAGAAAACAAAAACCACCTTTGAGTAGAAAAGGGCTGAGAAGGAAGCTGCTAAGGTTATTTTGAGGGGTGATCAGAAGATTCCTTGAGTGGAGGGGGGCAAGCAAGGGGTAGAAAGAAACTGTTGTCACAGATTCATAAAATTCTCAGCCACTACAATCTCCAGGCTGGACCTGATTTTGTGACAGTGTCTCCTTTTTGTGGGCTGTAGTGCAGTGACAGGTTTTCTTGCTGTTTTTCCCCTCCGTGCTGTTGCTGAAAGTGTCCGCCGCAGAGGCACGTGGAGTGGAAACTCCCTCTTTGAATGCAGTAGCATTGGATAATTGTGGATGTTCTCTGGCGCCGCACCAGGACTTGATCACCAGTTGTTTCTTCAAGGCAAGGCGATGTGGAAGCTAAGCACCTGTCAATCCATGTTTCATCTTCTGTTCTATTTCAATCCGCTGGTCTGTCTTTGCACTTGAGATGGGTTTCACAGTGTCCTGGATGGGAAGCGGCTAACCTTCAGGAGGTGCACATTTTTGCTCCAAAGCAAAAGTCTGAGTCTCGGATTCCTTGTTGCTGGAGAGAGCTCTTGTGCCAGCTGGTGTTGTCTTGTCATTGTGTGACTGTGGTCAGAATTCCCACCACTCTGAACCAAAGAGAGAAACAGGGTATCCAGTAGTTCCATGACACTCTCACTCTAAATGTGGCCCTGTCTGCATTCTCTTTTGGGTTTGAGATCAAGGTAGGTGTGGGCAGGGCTGGTTCCTCCTGAGGCCTCTCTCCTGGGCTTGGTCCTCACAGGATCTTCCCTCTGTATGTGTCTGTGTCCTAATCTCTTTTTTTTTTTGAGATGGAGTTTTGCTCTTGTTGCCCAGGCTGGAGTGCAATGGTACGATCTTGGCTCACTGCAACTTCTGCCTCTTGGGTTCAAGCGATTCTCCTGCCTTAGCCTCCCAAGTAGCTGGGATTACAGGCGCCCACCACCATGCCCGCTTCATTTTTGTATTTTTAGTACAGATGGGTTTTTTCCATGCTGGTCAGGCTGGTTTCGAACTCCTGCCTCAGGTGATCCACCTACTTTGGCCTCCCAAAGTGCTTGGATTACAGGCGTGAGCCACTGTGCTTGGCCTAATCTCCTCTTCTTATAAGGACACCAATCCTATTGGATCAGCGCCCACCCTAGCGACCTAATTTTATCTTAATCTCTTCTTTGAAGACCCCATCGGCAAATACAGTCACATTCCGAGGTCCTGGAGGTTATGACATTCATATATGAATTTTGGAGGTGCACAATTCAGCCCATAATAGGATAACTCATTTATTTGAATAATACTGTGTTTTTCTGCTGGGGTTGCCATAACAAAGTCCCACAGACTGGGCGGCTTAAACAACAGACATTTACTCTCCCACCGTCCTGGAGGCTGGAAATCTGGGATCAGGGTGTGGGCAGGGCTGGTTCCTCCTGGCGCCTCTCTCCTTGGCTTGTAGATGTTGTCTTTCTCTATATCCTCACAAGGTCATCCCTCTGTGTGTGTCTGTATCCTCATCTCCTCTTGTTATGAGGCCAGCAGTGCTACTGGCTCAAGGCCCCACCCTAGTGACCTCATTTTACCGTAATCACCTCTTTAAAGACCCCATCTTCAAATACAGACACATTCAGAGGTCCTGTGGGTTAGGGTTTCATCCTAGGCGTTTCAGGATGGGTTATCATCTGTCTATAATACTCATTAATCGTAATGTTTTCCCTGAGGTCCCCATGAAGAGCTATAAAGCCAGCGCACGTGGTTATCAATCAATGATCACTCTGCCATTTCTCTTAGTTGTCGCTGGGATCGTCATGAAGAGATAAAAAACCAGCGCACATGGTTCTCAGTCATTGATTACTTTGCCAGTTCGCTTAGTTGTCACTCACGTCCTGATGAACAGATAAAAAGGCAGCGTACACGGTTATCAATCATTGATCACTCTGTCATTTCTTTTAGTTGTCACTGAGATCCTCATGAAGGGGTAAAAACCAGTGCATGTGGTCACCAGTCATTGATCACTTTGCCAATTCTCTTAGTCGTCACTGATGCCCTCATGAAGAACTATAAAACCAGCACAGGTGGCGATCAATCACTGATCACTTTGCCATTTCTCTGTGTTGTCTTCGGCACCTTGCTTTGGGCCAATTCACTTGCATCATCCTTTTCTCTAGACAGCCAGAGGGCCCTCCCTGGCCATGGAGAGGAGACCTTCTTACAGGTCTTGGAACCCTCAGATAGCTCCTCATAAGCCTCAGGATAATAGAAGAGGCTGCATAGGACCTTGTGATCTGGGCCCTCTGACCTCTTCTCTTTCTGTGGGTCCTTGTTCTCCAGCTGCTGTTGCTATGCTGTGAGGATTCGTACTCCAGGAATGCAGCAGGCAACCTATCATCTCCACCTCTGGCCTTGGCTCATGGACTTTTTCTGCCTTTTCCTTCTTCGCCTTATTATTTTTAATTCAGTCTCCTATTGGAGGCAGGAGACAGTAGCTATTTTGAGGGCTTTTGTGGGTGTTGGAGTCAGAGGTGGTCTCAGACATTTAACTGATTGTTGAAGCCCAGGTTTCCTTGTTTTGGAAGCACATTCCTGTGTTGGAAGGGAATTAATGGCAGTGCATAGGCATGCCCCATCTACATACTCCTGGATGGGTGGGAGCCATATACATTCTTGTTTATTGATCCATGGATTTCCTGATGGATAAGTTCTTCCTGGTCATTTATCCCTGAGCTTAGATGGTGCCCTTTGAAACACTGCTGCCAGCCATAGGGCTTCCCTTGTGGTATTGAAACACCCGTTTCTTAGGGCTGATGTGTCTCATGGAGCCGTGGGTGTCTGAGGACAGAGCTTGTACCTTGTCAGCTGCTGGGCCCAGCATCCAACAGATTCTCATGCATGGGAATTGCCTGGGAAGTGAATCCACAATGAACGTGTAATGCACTGAGAGCAGGTCATTAGGTCCACATAGACATCTTCTGCCCCTTCACCTTCTTTGTCTTCTGCCGCCAGCTTCAATCCTTCACTCTTTCTCTAAGCAGTTGCCCTTGTGTGGGCAGCTTTGGCACAGTACTGTGGACTGGGGTAAGCAATGTCCCCCATAAAACTCATGTCCCCCCAGAAGCTGTGAATGGGACCTGTGAACCCAAAAGAATCTGAGACAGGTCTCGATCAATTTAGAAAGTTTATTTTGCCAAGGTTAAGGACATGCCCATGACACAGCCTCAGGAGGTCCTGACAACATGGGCCAAAGGTGGTCGGGGTACAGCTTGCTTTCACACATTTCAGAGAGACATGAGACATCAGTCAATACATGTAAGATATACATTGCTTTGATCTGAAAGGGTGGGACTACTTGAAGCAAGGGGATTGCAGGGGGTGGTGCCAGGTCATAGGTAGATTTTTAAATGTTCTGATTAGTCGAAAGAGTTATTATCAGTAGAAGAGAATGTCTGGGTTATGATAAGAGGTTGTAGAGACCAAGGTTTTATCACGCAGATGAAGCTCCAGGTAGCAGGCTTCAGAGAGAATAGATTGTAAACGTTTCTTATCAGACTTGAGGTCTGTGTTGATGTTTATGGTTGTCAGCTTTTCCTGAACTCCAAAATGGAGGAGGGTATGATGAGGCACGTCTGACTCTCTCCTCGTTATGGCCTGAACTCGTTTTTCAGGTTAACTTTGGAATGCCCTTGGCCATTTAGGTAGTTGTGAGGCCTAGAATTTTAGTTTAGATTTACAGACCTTATTTGGAAATAGAGTCTTTGTGGATGTAATTAGTTAAGCATCTCAAGATAAGATTATCCTGGAATATTTGGGTGGGCCCTAAATCCAATGACAGGTGTCCTTCTGAGAGAGAGAAGAGACCCGGACACAGAGGAGGTCATGTGGAGATGGAGGCAGAGGTTGGAGTGATGTGGCCACAAGCCCAGGGACATCTGGAGCCACCAGGAGCTAGAAGAGGCAGGAAGGAGCCTTCTCTGGAGTTTGATTTTGGAATCCTGGCCTCCAGAGCTGTAAGAGAGGAAATATATGTTCTTCAAGTCTCCCAGTGTGTGGTACTTTCTCACAGCAGCCCCAGGAAACTCATTCGTGGGTTTGCTAGGGAAAGGAGTCAGCGATGAGCCCACCAGTAAGCAAAATGAGCACAGCAGGTCAGATGGCACAAGAGACGAAGGGTCCTGTGTCATGGGAGGTGAGGGACTGTGATGAGAAGGGTCGTCTTGGGGAGCAGAGTTTGCAGGAAGATCTCCGAGGGATGGGTGGTCTTTCCCACGGCCACCATGTGCCTGGAAGGAAAGCGAGTTCCAGGCGAGTTAAAGGAGTGGTAGTAGCCCCATGGTAGTAGCACATATCATAGAATGTGCTTGAAGACCCAGAGGGGTTGAGCTGGACGTGGGGACTGAGTGTGGGGGATGCAATGACCAGCAGTCTGGGCCTGGCTTACGTTTGCAGACAATGAGAAAACCGTTGGTGTTGGGTTGGCTTCCAGGGCAGCTGATGACTTTCACTGTGTGTTGGGGGTAGAAAATGTGGTTTTTAAGGGCTGAGGAGACAGATAACAGGGACCAGGATGTACAGAGTGGAGCAGAGAATGCAAAGGAGGGAAGTTCTGGCTCAGGGTGGTTGCTATGGAGACCCATTTTAAATGTTTTCTAGTCTGGTGTGGTGGCTGGCTCACACCTGTAATCCTGGCACTTTGGGAGGCCAGGACGGGAGGATTGCTTGAGGCCAGGAGTTTGAGACCAGCCTGGGTGACAGAGCAAGAGACCCCATCTCTACAGAAAAATTAAAAATAAATTAACCAGGTGTGGTGGTGAGCATCTGTAGTCCCAGCTACTCAGGAGGCCGAGGTAGGAGGATTGCTTGAGCCCAGGAGTTCCAGGCTTTAGTGAGCTGTGATGCTGCTGCTGCACTCCAGCCTGGGTGACAGATAGAGCAAGATCCTGTCAAAAAAAAAAAAAAAAAAAAAGGCCAAGCACAGAGGCACACCCAGCACTTTGGGAGGCTGAGGCGGTTAGATCGCCTGAGCCCAGGAGTTCGAGACCAGCCTGGGCAACATAACCTGTCTCTACAAAAAATATAAAAAATAGCTGGATGTAGTGGTGTGCACTTGTGGTCCCAGCTACTCAGGAGGCTGAGGTGGGAGGATTGCTTGCTCCCAGGAAGTCGAGGCTGCAGTGAGCTGAAATCATACCACTGCACTCCAGCCTGGGCGACAGAGGGAGATCTTGTCTCAAAAACCACCACCACAACATAACCAAGAATCCCAACACTTTCTGTTGTGCCTCTCTGTTAAGATCTCAGGTTAATTATGCAAGAGTAGAATGTGGGATTGGAGGCAAGTGGACTTCTCCTTACCACAGAATTCATGTCATAAATGCCCTGCACAGACGAGGCTTCTGGGGCTCTTGGGGAGACCTAGGACATGGGCAATAGGGATCTGAATCTACCTGGTGGAGCTCATGACCCAGGTCAGACGATGCCAAGTTTCATTTTATACATTCTCTGTTCTTCCTCTCCACTCCTTAAGAGCACAGGTCAGTACGTGGGATTGGAGACTCTGGACTCTTCCTTACTGGGGTATGGGAGTTGGCACGGCAAATACTCTGCAAAGCTCGTTCTTGCAGGACCAAGCATCTAAATAGCAAAGTCTAACCTTAGTCATCTGTTTCTGGAGGAAAATCCCAAAGCCTGGCCTTTGGAGTGTAATTTAGCCCTCATTCTCAGATTCGGTGGTGAAGTTCAGAGGGGAACCAATCCCTCTAAGCATCTCGAAGATGGACAGAACAGTCAGCTCAGGAGGAAATCTCAAAAGAACAGCCCCTCTCGGGAGTTCTCTTACCTTTGTCATTGTAGTTCCTAATGATGCACTCCTTTTCCTTTCTGTTCTTTAATTCACATGGTCCTTAAACATGGTTCCTCGGATTTCAATAATCTATACATTGAAGATTACAAAGAAATCTTAATATCGCCAATGAAAGGCTAAAAATTGTAAATGGCACTTTGTTTTCAGTTTGACATTATTTTGCTGATGATTCTTTTCATAATATATATGATTTGATTTATCTTATTTTTTACTTTACCATCTGCTTTGCAATTAAATACACACCCACCCACACATACCCACACACACATACACACACATTTTACTTTCAAAGACAGGGCTCTGCTCTGTCACCCAAGCTGGAGTGCAGTGGCACAATTATATCTCACTGCAGCCTCCAGCTTCTGGGTCAAACAATCCTGCCGTCTCAGCTTCCCAAGTAGCTGGGACTACAGGCATGTGCAAAAAATATATTTTTAAATTAAATGAATACAAATCCATTCTTAGTATGAAACGCATACTCAAATACCTGCCTGAGAAATGGTACATGGTAGATAACTGTGCAGCAGATGTGCTAATTGGCCTGGGTATAGAAATTTAGCTATTTGGTCTGGGTATACAATTTTAGGTTGAGGACCATTGTACTCAGAGGTTAGATATGGTGCTTTGTTTTAGTGTCCACTATTCACGATAAGAAGTCTCAGCCTCATCCTTCATAGGATTGACCTATATTTTTATTTTACTTTCATTTTCTTGGCATTTTCATGATGCTCTCCTTATCCTTGGTGCTTTTAAATTTTAGAAACATATTGTCAGGATAAGGACTGCTGATTTTCTTTCTTTCCCACTCTCTCTCCCTCTCCCCTCCTTCCCTCCCTCCCTCCCTCCGTCCCTCCCTCCCTTCCTTCCTTTCTTCCTTCCTTCCTTCCTTCCTCCCTCCCTCCCTTCCTCTCTCTCTTTCTTTCTTTTTTCTTTTTCTTTCTCTTTTGCTGCGTACTCTCTGGGCTTTTTAAATCTGAAGACTTTCTGCTATTGAGAACATTTCCTGTTTAATTTCTTTGAAATCTTTTCTTCTCTCTATTTTTTTTCTCTTCTCTTAATCTGAAATTCATGTTGGTGAACCTTTTGAATCAGTCCTGTAGGCTTCTAGCTTTCTGAAATTTTCCATTTGTCTCTTTATTCTACTTTCTGAGATTTCCTCAATGACATTTTCCAAACCTTCTGTTATTCCGTTTTCATTTCAGCAGATCACATTTTTTTTTTTTTTTG
>NW_012101098.1:3502486-3572550 GCF_000951045.1 Mandrillus leucophaeus | reverse complement strand
TTTTTAGTAGAGACGGGGTTTCACCGTGTTAGCCAGGATGGTCTCGATCTCCTGACTTCGTGATCCGCCCGTCTCGGCCTCCCAAAGTGCTGGGATTACAGGCTTGAGCCACCGCGCCCGGCCTATTTCTTATTCTTGAAGTGATCTTTTTTTTTGAGACAGAGTCTTGCTCTGTCTCCCAGGCTGGAGTGCAGTGGCATGATCTCGGCTCACTGCAACCTCTGCCTCCTGGGTTCAAGAGATTCTCCTGCCTCAGCCTCCTGAGTACAGGGATTACAGGTGCACACCACCATGCCTGGCTAATTTTTGTGTTTTTAGTAGAGACAGGGTTTCACCATGTTGGTCAGGCTGGTCTCAAACTCCTGACCTTGTGATCCATCCGCCTCAGCCTCCCAAAGTGCTAGGATTACAGGCATGAGCCACCATGCCCGGCTGCAGTGATCTTTTCTATAGCATTTGATTCTTGGTTTATAGATGTATCCCTCTCCCCCTAATCTTTTGAAAGATTAATTAGCACAGTCAGAATTTTTATGTCTGCCTGTCTGTTCCTTGAATTTCTATTCCATGAACTGTCTGGTATTTCTGGGGTTCTTCGCACTCTACCCCATAACTTTTCAGTTCTGTCTTTTGTGGTGAAGGTGTTTTTCAAACACCTGGTAATGCTTTATATCTACACGTATAAAAATGAGGAATGTCAGTTGAGCTGTGCCCACTTGCAAGGGTTGCCAACTTGTCTGAATTTGTCAAGGTTATGTGAGAGGTTAGGAATTCCACTTCTGTGTGGTGGTACTTATTTTTTTCTTGGGCTTCTTGTTTCCTTTAGAGTAGATCCTATTATCTGATTTTGCCCCTGGTGATGGGTATATTTGGCTTCTGAGAATTCTGCAGAATTTCAGTGACTTCTCCAGTTTCTCTTATTGGCTGACAGTTTTCTTCTGCCTGCTTGTTGGTTTGGGGTTCATACTTGCCTTCCTTAGCACACTTTTTAGTTTGTTCTCCTTTTATCTCAGAAGGAAGGAAAGAGAAACTAGGAGCTCCCCATCCACCGTCTTTGCTTGGAAGATTCCCGGTTTACACTTTTAATTATGTGGTTGAATTGATGAAAACGGATGGACCTTGAAAACATCATGCTGATGAAAAGAAGTCAGGCACAAAAGGCCATATGGTGCTTGATTCCGTTTACATGAAATATGCAGAACAGGCAAATCTACAGAGATAAAAACTAAATTGGTGGTTGTCAAGAGCTAGGGAAGGGAGAATGGAGAGATACTCCTTAATGAGTGCGGGGTCTCTTTTGAGATTAGATAGAGGTGGTGGGTGTACAACATTGTGATGAATTGTGTTCTTTACAACGGCGAATTTTATGTCATGTGAAATTTACTGTGATAAATAAAAAGGAAATATAAAATTATTCCATTTTCAAAAGGTTACATAGTGTTTGATTCCATTTATAGGAAATATCCCAAATAGGAAGATAGAGATAGAAAGCAGACTCATGGTTGCCAGGGCTGGGAAGAGGGAATGGGGAGTGACTGTGTAATGGGTACAGGGCCTCCTTTTGGAGTGATGAAAATGTCCTCGGTTTGCCTGGAGGTAGTGGTTGCACAACATTGCGCATGGACTAAATGCGAGTCGCTTGTGCACTTTAAAATGGTTTGTTTTATGTTATGTTAATTTCCCATTAATTTTTTTGAGAGTTTGCATGGAAAGGTGAAGCTCTAAACAGGTCGTATGTTTAGGTGTGGGGATACTCATTATGCTGCTTAGAAATTATGTTCACACTTAGGGCTCAACACTGGGGGTTCTACTTGGTAATTCTTTCTGCCTCCACACTCTTTCAAGATATGGATCAGAGAAACCCCATATCTTGGGGTGAGGACGGCGTAGAGGATTGGATCTCTGGCTCTGTTTTGGGCATTGTATGATTTTCGAGGTCTGTGGGTGAAGCTCACACAGTCCCTTTACCTTGGCCAGCTCTGGGCTTTGCAGATGCCAGTCCAGAATGCCTGCTTCCTCTCCCATCTCTCTCCTCTGCTTAGAGACAAAAGAACCTTACAGACAGCTGAACAGGTCCATGACAGCTACGCCTGTTCTTGGGAAGTAATTTTGATCAGAGCTCAGGCCTTTGGAAATGTCTAAAGGAGTAGTAATCACCATTATTATTTTAAAGCTAGTAACTAAGAAAACTATAGATTATAGATAATGTGGTAGAGATAATTTATAATCTATAGACTGTAGCTAGACAGGTAGATGATTGAAAGATTGATAGATATAAATAAGTAGATACAGAGAGGACACATACATGATAGGTAGATGATAGGTATGGATAGACGGATGGATAATAGAAAGATGATAGGTAGAGAGATGATGGAGACAGATAGATGGATGATAGATGATAGATATATAGATGATAGATAAATAGATATAGATGATATATGACAAATAGATGATAGAGATAGATGAATTAGCTAGATAGATAATAGAGATACATGGTAGTAAGATAGATAATAAATAATAGATGTGAAGAGGATTGGTAGATAGGTGGATGGATGGATGGATGGATAGATAATAGGTAGATGGATAGAGAGATGATAGATGGATGGATGGAAGGATAGATGGATGAATAGATGATAGAGATAGATAGATAGATAGATGGAAGGGTGGATAGATAGATTATAGTAAGATAGATAATAAATAGATGTACAGAGAATTGGTAGATGATGGATGGATGGATGGATGGATAGATGGATAGATAGATTATAGATGGATGGATGTATAGATGATAGATAGATAAGGATAGATAGATAGACACATAGATAATGGATAGATATATGACAGATGGATGGATGGGTAGATAGAAATAGATTATAGTAAGATAGATAATAAATAATAGATGTGCAGATAGATGTGCAGATAGATAATAAATAATAGATGTGGTAGATGATAGGTAGATGGATGGATGAATGGATGGATAGATAGATGATAGATAGGTAGATAGATAATATAGATATTATCCAATGATAGATAGATGATGGATGGATGGATAGACAGATGATAGATAAATAGATGAATGGATGGATGAACAGATGGGTGGATGGATGGATAGATGGATGATGGATAGATGGATAGACGTGGACTGATGACAGGTATCTTTTGTTCTACAGAATTAAGTTGTAAAGTTTGCTGTCTGTAATTCTCACTCCCAATGGAGATGCCAGGAATTCTCGCTCTTTCTTTGTGCAAGGGTAGGGAGGAGGAGTCAACAGAAGCAGCTGTAACAGGCGCATTTTGGAATTTACCCCATTGGAATGTAAAGGTCAAGGAGGCAGCCCTGGGCCACACGTCTGGGACACTTGCGTTTGTTATATTTAGTGCGAATTGTGGGTTGACTTTGCTTGGAGTGCTGCTTCTGGGGAAGGCGCCATGGTCGCCTACGTGCTGAGCATTTTAATTTCCATAGACAGTACACTGGGCTGCACACTGCATGGGACTTCTCGGCGTTGCTGGCTGCCCTCCTGACTGTTGTCTTTCCCCTGGCAACAGGGGCCTGCGTGCCCAAGAATCAAGTGGTTTAAAAGTCATTACCAAAGTTCACATCAGTCTTGCCCACAGAGACTTAAAACTGTCATAAATTATATCTGCTGTGAGAGTTCCGTCCTCTCATATTGAGGCATTAGGAAACTGAGCACATTCTGCCAAGTGAACAACATACTTTTCCTTTTGTTGTCTCTACCGCCTCATACATCCCTGAGTTGAACTTGAAGTCTTTGTAAGAAATGGTCTGTCCAGAATTTAAATAACATGTTTGGGTGCTGCTTTATGAAGCACGATCCTTTCCTTTCCTTTCCTTTCCTTTCCTTTCCTTTCCTTTCTCTTTCCTTTCTCTTTCCTTTCTCTTTCCTTTCTCTTTCCTTTCTCTTTCCTTTCTCTTTCCTTTCCTTCTTTCCTTCTTTCTTTCTTTTTTTTTTTCGTTTGACAGGGACTCACTCTGTTGTCCAGGTTGGAGTTCAGTGGTGTGATCATGGCTCTTTGCAGCCTTGACCTCCTGTACTCAAGCGATCCTCCTGCCTCAGCCTCCCAAGTAGCTAGGACTACAGGCGTGCACCACCTCGCCTGGCTAATTTTTTTTTTTTTTTCAGTAGAGATGAGGTCTTGCTGTGTTTCCCAGGCTGGTTTCAAACTCCTGGGCTCAAATGATCCCCCTTCTTTGGCCCTAGCACTGGGATTACAGGCATGAGCCACTGCACCTAGCCTAGAGCACAGTTCTTTTGAGTGAGTTGGATTTTACATCTTTGCTGTAACTCAGGTCATCAAACCATCACTTCCACTTTTTGCCTTTTGTTTTCACCTAAGATCTAAACACTTTGGGTGAGTTTTCAAGAGTCAAACACAACATAAAATAAGGGATAGTAGCTATGAGTTTCCATGGCATTGCAGCGTCAGGAAATGGGCATAGCAGTTGGGTTGACTTTGTCCTTCCTACTCCTCCTGTGGTTTGTTTTGTTTAGAATGAAAGGAAGCATGTATGCGAATTAGAATACTGAATATTCACTGCAAGTCCTGATTTTCTTTTTTTTTTTTTTGAGACAGGGTCTCACTCTGTCACCCAGGCTGGAGTACAGTGGTGCAATCATGGCTCACTGCAGCCTCAAACTCCCAGGCTCAAGTATCCTCCCACCTCAGCCTCCCGAGTAGCTGTAACTACAGGAATGCCACCACGTCCAGCTAATTTTTGTATTTTTCATAGAGACAGAGTTTCACCATGTTGCCCAGGCTGGTCTCGAACTCCTGAGGTCGAGCAATTCACCTGCCTCAGCCTCCCAAAGTGCCGGGATGACAGGTGTGAGCCATCACGTCTGGCTCAAGCCATGATTCGTGGGAGAGGAGAGGAGGTGACTATGGCCCCATCACCCCTGCTGTCCCTCAGGAGTGTAACTCTGGTGTTTTTTGTTGATTTTCACAGTGACTGATCAGGCTTTTGTCACACTGGCCACCAATGACATCTACTGCCAGGGCGCCCTGGTCCTGGGGCAGTCACTGAGGAGACACAGGCTGACGAGGAAGCTGGTGGTGTTGATCACTCCTCAGGTGTCCAGCCTGCTCAGGTAAGGCTCAGAGATGCGGCTTGTGCCCAGCTGGGTCCTATACAAGGAGGGTCACCTCTCCCCCAGAGGTCCTAGGAGTTATTCTGACGACTAATCGCTCTTCTTCACAGGCCTGGATGGCTGGCAATCATGATGGGCATCTGACATTTGTAACGAACCTTTGAATCATGTGAAAATAGGTGTGTGATCGGCTTCACAATACTTTAAAAAACAATGCTGGGTTTGGTTACAGTTCATTCTCCCAATCATGGAAATTGAAAACTCAATTTGTTTATTTGTTTTTGAGACAGGGTCTCGCTCTGTCACCCAGGCTGGAGTGCAGTGGTACCATCTCGGCTCACCGCACCCTCTCCCTCCCTGGCTCAAGCGATCTTCCCTCCTCAGCCTTCTAAGTAGCTGGGACCACAAGTATGTGCCCCCGTGCTCGGCTATTTTTATTTTTATTTTTTGTATTTTTGGTAGAGACAGAGTTTCTCCACGTTGCCTAGGCTGATCTTGAACTCCTGGACTCACTCAGTCCACCTGGCTTGGCCTCCCAAAGTGCTGGGATTACAGGCATGAGCCACAGCACCTGGCTAAGGAGTCTTTTTTTATAATTTCCTTTTATAATTCCCTCTGTCTTTAATTCTCAAATAAAGAAAATATGTAAATAAATGCCTCTAATGAATAAAGCATAAGGCTTCTCTTAAATGTCATACATTATGTAAGCAATAATCTTTTTCTTTCATCAGCCATGGACCACTTAGAAAAACTGATTTTATATGAATGGGACGAGGAGGCATTTAATATGGCAGATGTAGCAGGAATTGAATGTCATATTCTTTGACAATGAAATAATAAATCCAGACATTAATAGCTAAACTAAAAAGAGAACAAACAAAGAAAAAACCAACCAATGTGTCCTCAGACGTTTTAAACTAGGAGTACTCTCCTAAATAACTCAATCCAGGTACAAATGAAAGCTTGAATTATGTACTATTTCAGAAAATCACTGCAATGTGAGTGCTTCCTATACAAAGCAAAGAGAGCAACTATAGTGGTACAAGAAAGAAAATTCAAATCAGTGAAGACATTAGCCACTTCAAATAGATATATGTTTATATACATACATGTGTGTGTATATATGTTTATATGCATACATGTGTATATGCATATACATACACGTGTATGTATGTATATATACATGTATATATTTATACGTGCATGCATATACATGTATGTATACATGTTCAAATATATATGTATATACATATAAAAATATATATTTGAACTGGATAATCTCATCGCTGATTTAAATTTAAAATATATATATACATATATATTTGAACTGGATAATTTCAAATATATATATTTCATATATACATATGAACTGGATAATTTCACTGATTTAAATGTAAAATATATACATGTGTGTGTGTGTATATATATATATATAAATATATTTATTTATTTATTTATTTAAATTTTTTGAGACAGAGTCTCACTCTGTCGTCCAGGCGGGAGTGCAATGGCGCGATCTTGGCTCAGTGCAACCTCCACCTCCCAGGTTCCAGTGATTCTCCAACCTCAGTGTTCTGAGTAGCTGGGATTACAGGCATCCAACATCACGCCCGGCTAATTTTTGTATTTTTAGTAGACACAAGGTTTCACCACATTGACCAGGCTGGTCTCAAACTCCTGACCTCAAGTGATCCACCCGCCTCGGCCTCCCAAAGTGCTGGGATTACAGATGTGACTCACCGTGCCCAGCCCCAAATATTTTTAAAATAATAATTAAAAAAAGCAAACAGCATTAAAAAATTCATAAAGATAAAACGATAAAACTAATCATTGGGAACAAGAAACAAATTCAGGGATTAGATTAACAAATCTTCAGGGAGGCCAAGGTGGAAGGATTGCCTGAGGCCAGGAGTTTGAGACAGTCTGGGCAACATAGCAAGACTCTATCGCTACAGAAAATAAAAAGAGTTAGCCAGGTGTGGTGGTGCGCACCTGTAGTCCCAGCTACTCAGGAAGCTGAGGTGGGAGGATTGTTTGAGCCTAGAGGTTCGAGGCTGTAGTGAGCCGTGATCACACCACTGCACTCCAGACTGGGCAACAGAGTGAGCTCTTCTCTCTAAAAATAAAAATAACAAATAAAAATGAATCTTTTATTTGAGAAAACATAAATGTGCAAAATTGAAATTAGAAAGAAGTCATTTGGAGGCAGTTTTAATATCGAATACAATACAGAACCCTTATGGTAATAACGTTGGGAGTATTGAAGAAGGGCTTGATCCTTCTCAGGGAATCAGTGAGATGTTGGTTGTTGTCATCAGGAGAAATAGAAACCTTCTATTTGACAATAACTATGAGAAAAACTGAAAATGTTACCAAAGGCTTATCTTGTAGAAAGGCCCTGGTTTGGGCAATATTAAGGGAAGTTCTGTTAAATTGCTCATGATGAATTAATTTCCCTGCTACATAAGCTATCACCGAACCTAGCAAAAGATGAATATGTTCACTTATTTTAAGAAACTGTTATAATCTTGACACCCAAACTTGATTTATAGGCTTGATTGTGTTTACGTATGAATTGAGAAAGCCCTCAAATACAGGATGTTAATAAGGCAACTCTAGCCCTGTAGTAAAGAAATAAATAGTGCTTGCCCTAAGAAAGCAAAGATAGGTTATTATTGTAAAATCTGTTAATGTCATTCATCACATTAATATGTTAGAGAAAATCAATGATAAGATCCTTTTAAAATAAAAGCTAAGCATATAACAAAATGAATTCCAGGCTGGCCACGGTGGCTCATGCCTGTCATCCCAACCCTTTGGGAGGCTGAAGCAGGTGGATCACTTGAGGTCAGGAGTTCGAGACCAGCCTGGTCAACATGGTGAAGCCCCATCTCTACTAAAAATACAAAAATTAGCTGGGTGTGGTGACAGGCATCTGTAATCCCAGCTACTTGGGAGGCTGAGACAGGAGAATCATGTGAGTCTGGGAGGTTAAGGTTGCAATGAGCCGAGATGGCGCCACTGTGCTCCAGCCTGGGTGACAGAGCAAGACTCTGTTAAAAAAAAAAAAAAAAAAAAAAAAAAATCCACATAGATTATAAATATAGAGGTAAACATTTAAAGCATAGAGAAATCTTATAAGAAAATAGATGGAAGTTTCTCAGTACTGCTGCTATCTGGGACTGGAGGGTTCCATGTGGTGGGGCGTCCTGTGCACTGTAGGGTGTTGAGCAGTGCCCCTGGGCTCCGCCCACCAGATGCCGACAGAAGTTGGCAGTTGTGACAACTAAAAATATCTCCACATATTGATGCAGGTGGATGTTTCATTCATCTGAAAGCTGGAAATGCTGTTGTAAATTACGCAAGATGGAAGAGGACACCAGAATTGCTGTGTCAGAGATACTATGTGTTAAAGTAGAAGATAAAACAACCTGAGGGACACATTTACAATATTATAACGGAGGGGTTCTTATTGTCCATCACATATGAAGAACTCTTAAAACACTTGAGGGGTTTGCACTGGCTCATCTCTAGCACGCCAGAAGCAAAGATAGACAGACAAATACAAAAACAGGTATTATCATGAACAACCGGCTGGGTGTGGTGCCTCACACCTGTAATCCCAGCACTTTGGGAGGCCGAGGTGGGCAGATCACTTGAGGTCAGGCGTTCGAGACCAGCCTGACCAATATGGTGAAACCCCGTCTTTACTAAAAATACAAAAAACATTAGCTGGGCGTGGTGGTGCCTGTAATTCCAGCTACTCGGAAGGCTGAGGCAGGAGAATTGCTTGAACCTGGGAGGCGGAGGTTGCAGTGAGCCCAGATCGTGCCACTGCACTCCAGCCTGGTGGCAGTGAGACTCTGTCAAAAAAGAAGGAAAGAAAAAAAAGCCTGACTATATTAAGGTCCAAAAATGAACGCACCAGTGAGTGGAAAGGTATATAGCACATCCAGCGGGTTCCCTGTTTTATTTTAAAAGCCGGCGGGGGCAGGGGGATAGAAAAATGCTGTTAAAGAGTATAATTGAATTGCTTGTAACACAAAGTATACATGCTTGAGGGGATGGATACTACATCTTCCATCATGTCATTATTACTTGTTGCCTACCTGTATCAAGGTACACTTAAGGTCTACTCAGGAGGAACTTTAAAATATTCAGAAGCAACATGGCAGAAATCGTGGGAAGGTTCAGTGCTGCAGGTTGGGTTGAGGTTTTGTAGGCCCTTTTATTATATATTTCATAGTCATGGGGAGAATTGAGGGATGGCGCTCGGCGGTGCTCAGGGCAGTAGAAGATGAGCAGTGAGCAATGACCATAAATGACCAGGAGTGTGGGTGGTGGGAGATCGTCCCTCACCCAGGCTGTGTGGTACAAGCGTGTTGTGGAGTGATCTTGTAGGGAAACCATGCCAGGAGCCTGCGTTTATAGCTTTAATGGTATTCATGAAACATAATTCGGCTTCCAGGAGTTTATTTTAGGAAAATGAACAGAGCTGAACAAAAGGATGTAAGGACATAAATGGCAGTGCCATTTGTAGCGAGGTGGAGTGCTGTTTCTCTTGCCCTCCCCATGGCCCGGATCTTTATGCAACTGCGGTGAAGATGCCATAAATTCCATAAATAACCGGGTCAAAAGCAGAGGGAGATTTGCTGAAGGAAGGGTACTTTTTCAGAGAAATAGTTACCTTGAATACAGAGCAGTGAAATCTTACAAATAAATGTCGAGTCCAAGAGAAATGCTAAACGATAGAAAAGGTCCGAGAGCTTCAATATCTGTCAAATAGGAGAGGAAAGAAAGAAAGAGAGAAAGAGAGAGAGAGAGAAAGAAAGAAAGAAAAAGGAAGGAAGGAAAGAAAGGAAGGAAGGAAAGAAGGAAGGAAGGAAAGAAGGAAGGAAGGGAGGGAGGAAGGGAGAGAAGTAACTCCTATTATATTTCAGCTCTGAGAAAAAGTTTAGATTGAGAGTGTTCCGGTTATTGAGCAGAGTGGATGAAGAAAGCTCAAATGTAGACACAAAGCGGTAAAATTTCAGAACAGCAAAAATGAAGACAAATCCTAAATGCCTTTCTGTATCAATCTGGTTGAGATAATTGATGGCTCAAAATTCTGGTGCAAGATAACTTTGAAATGAAAGTTCTGTATTCAGCTTTAGTACTGTAATTTGAAAGCAAAACAAAGACTTTTCAAATTTGCAAACGTTAAAAATGTTATCCCTCAAAGACCTTTGAGGAAAAAGTTAGTTGATTGACTCCAGCAAAATGGAATGTAATCCAAGAAAGGCGAGAGTAGCCAAGCGCAGTGGCTCATGCCTGTAACCACAGCATTTTGGGAGGCTGAGGTGGGAGGATCGCTTGAGTCCAAGAGTTCAAGACCAACCTGGACAACATAGTGAGGTCTCATCTCTACTGAAAAATTATTTTAAATTGCTGAGTGCAGTGGCACATGCCTGAAGTCCCAGCTACTCAGGAGGCTGAGGTGGGAGGATCACTTGAGCCCAGGAGACTGAAGCTGCAGTGAGCTGTGATTACACTACTGCACTCCAGCCTGGGTGACAGAGCAAGACCCTGTCTCAAAATAATAATAATAATAATAATAATAATAATAATAAAATAGAAGAGAGCACACAGGAAGCAGTGCTGAATAAATAAATGTATAAAACAGAGTTAAGTCTGAATGTGTTAGTGCATAGTTACGAAAATAATCTGAATTAACATTTCACATGGGAGGTAATTGAAAGAGCAGAGCAGAAAGAGAGAATGAGCATATGTTCATGTTTTTGTTTCTTCTGGGAAGAAGACATAGGTAATGACTACCTTTATATGTGATAGAAAATATAAGCTTAAATATGTGTGCTGACAGTTGAAGGGTGGTTACCACCAGAAAACTAGAAAAGATTTGTACAAGTTTCAGAACCTTAATGGGAAATGCATGGATTGAAGAAAACCTGACTCATGCAATCAGAGGTGGGTGGGAAAGAATTACACTAAAGAAGTAGAAAAGTCTGATATATGTAAAAAAGGGAAAATAATATGAAACGAAACTGCAGGACTCAATCCAAATATAACAGTGATCATAATAAACATGAATGGATTAAAATTCCTTTTAAAAAAGGTAGACTTTCTGAATGGGAAAATAAACATAAAATCCAGACATACAGTAGTGCAGGAGGCAGCTTAATTAAAAACAAACAAAATGTTGAAAATAAGTGGATGCGTTTGATATTCTGTTCCACTATCCAATCTAAGTAATGGTCAATTGTTTTATAGATTGCTCTTCAGTTTTTTTTTTTTTTTTTTTTTGAGACAGAGTCTCACTCTATCCCCCAGGCTGGAATGCAGTGGCGCGATCTCAGCTCACTGCAACCTCTGCTTCCCAGGTTCAAGTAATTCTCATGCCTCAGCCTCCAGAGTAGCTGGGATTACAGGTGCCCACCACCGCACCTGGCTAGTTTTTGTATTTTTAGTAGAGATGGGGTTTCACCTTGTTGGCCAGGCTGGTCTTGAACTCCTGACGTCAGGTGATCCACCCGCCTCAGCCTCCCAAAGTGCTGGGATTACAAGCGTGAGTCACTGTACCCAGCCTTCAGTTTGGTTTTGTCCAGTGTTTTCTCAAGATTAGATTGAGGTTATGCATTTTTGGCAAAAAAATCATCAGAATTGGTGTAAGTTTTCAGTGTGTCATGTTACAGAGTGCATGATGTCTTTATGTCCTGTCCTGGTGATGTTAAATTTGATCACCTGGATTAAGTGGTGTCTGTTGGAGTTCTCCACTGTAAAATTATTATTTTTTTCTTTTAGTAATGGATAAATATCTTGGGATAGACATTACACAAACAGCCTGTTTCTTCTCTAAAAATCAGTGAGTCTTGTCTGCAATAGTTGTTACTATAGTGTTTGCCTAATCATGATTTTCTATTTTCTACTTCCCTCATTCCTTCTATTTCAATTACTTGGAATTATGTTGTAAATTCAACCTGCCCCTTCTTTCTCACATATTTGCTTATTCAATAGTTATATTAGGTCAGGCGTGGTGGCTCATGCCTGTACTCCCAGCACTTTGGGAGACTGAGGCAGGTAGATTGCTTGAGCCCAGAAGTTTGAGACAAGCTTCGTAAACATTGTGAAACCCCATTTCTACCAAAAAATACAAAAAATTAGCCGGGCATGGTGGCGTGCACTTGTAGTCCCGGTTACTTGGGAGGCTGAGGTGGGAGGACCACTTGAGCCCAGGAGTTGGAGGCTGCAGTGAGCTATGATTGCACCACTGAACGCTAGCCTGGGTGACAGAGTGAGACCCTGTATCAAAAGAAAGCTTATATTAGTGTAGGCTCATGAATATTTATTTCATATTTTGGGCTTGTTGTTTTTTGTTATTGATTACATTATTTCAGCTTTGGTAATTGGGTGCTTCTCCTAGCTGGCCCCCTGTATTCTTTCAACATGCCCCCATCCTTTTTCTAGCACTTGCCTAATTTTTCTGTCATCCCAATATGTTCTAGACTATGATGAAGTGGGATTTAAGCAAAAATAAATAAATAAATGGAACAGAGCAAATTTCACTTTGATAAAATGTACAGTCTTTCAAGCTTCGAGTCTCAAACTTGTATGCAACTAACAATGTAAGTTTTGAATACAGAAAGTAGAAATTGATAGAGATAGTTATGGACCTCTGTTAGTTTCTACCGGCTTAGCATTTACATTTCTCTGCCTCTGCAGTTTACAGGGGGAAGCTGTCTTCCTAAGAGATGGCCCAAGTGCGTGCATCTTAAGACAGTTCTGTTCAATTTGTCACATTTTTCAAGTATGCATGCATTTCTTTTTCATAACATCAACATTTATTGCTTTATATGAACACCATATTGAAAGCCCAAGCATTCAGTTTACACACAGAAATTATGCAATTATATATCGCTTCACAAAGGCAGTGAACACATTACATTCTACAAAATCTACTTCACAGAAATTTAGAAATTCTACACACCAAAAGGTACAGCTGAAAAAACAGGTATAAATTTGGCAGCTAGTAATTTTGACAGGGAAGTTGCAGCTTGCATGACTTTATTTTTTTGTTTGTGTTTTGAGACAGAGTCTCACCCTGTCGCCCAGGCTGGAGTGCAGTGGTGCCATCTCAGCCTCCTGCAACCTCTGCCCCCTGGGTTCAAGCGATGCGATTCTCCTGCCTCAGCATCCTGAGTAGCAGGAATTACAAGTGTCCACCACCACGCCTGGCTAATTTAAGTTTTTTGTTTGTTTGTTTTTGTTTTTTGTTTTTTTTGAGATAGAGTCTTGCTCTGTCGCCCAGGCTGGAGTGCAGTGGCGTGATCTCAGCTCACTGCAACCTCTGCCTCCTGGGGTCAAGCGATTCTCCTGCCTCAGCCTCCCGAGTAGCTGGGACTACAGGCGCCACCACACCTGGCTAATTTTTGTATTTTTAGTAGAGACGGGGTTTCACCATGTTGGCCAGGCTGGTCTTGAACTCCTGACCTCAAGTGATTTGGCCACCTCAGCCTCCCAAAGTGCTGGGATTACAGGCGTGAGCCACCATGCCAGGCCTTGCATGACTTTAAATATATGAATATGAAAATATTGAACTTAGAGTAATCATTGTGCTTTGTGTTGATTGAAAAATATAACGCTGGCTATCGAAGAAGCATGTTCAAAGATACTTAATTCACTTCAAAATGTCATACAAATTGTGGTGGTTTCTATGCATCCCTAAAGCTTCAGTCATTTAGCTCAGGTACATTACTAAAGTAATATATTAATTCTTCCGGTATGGTGGGGTTTCCTACCATTGACATTTGCATTCAAGCATGCGTAGGCTTTTGGGCACAAATGGACGGTGTGCACAGCTCTAAGGCATCCGTGGAAATGTGCTCTGAACATGGAGACTGCAGTGAGGGCCGTGGGGATTCTCTCTGCGTTCCATGTTTGTGAGCAGCAAAACAGCACCCTTTTGAAGGAGGAGGTGGTTCTATGCTAAATATTAACCTACTGTCCTACTATTTGGCACATGTCTGTTCCAGGGTCATCCTGTCGAAGGTGTTCGATGAAGTCATTGAAGTGAATCTAATCGATAGTGCAGACTACATCCACCTGGCCTTTCTGAAGAGACCTGAGCTGGGGCTCACCCTCACCAAGCTTCACTGTTGGACTCTCACTCACTACAGCAAGTGTGTCTTCCTGGATGCAGACACTCTGGTGAGTGAAGACTCTGCTTGATAGGAAACCCTCCAGGACCACATCTCTGTCCTTAAGCAGGCTGGCAACTTTTTTTTTTTTTTTTTGCAACACATTCACTCTGTCACCCAGGCTGGAGTGCAAATGGCACGATCTTGGCTCACTGCAACCTCTGCCTCCTGGGTTCAAGTGATTCTCCCACCTCAGCCTCCCAAGTGGCTGCGATTACAGGCACCTGCCATCATGCCCAGTTAATTTTTGTATTTTTGTGCAGACTGGGTTTCACCATGCTGGCCAGGCTGTCAACTCTTACTGGTAGATTCCTGTGAGGTCATGTGCATTTCTATTTCTAACACAGATGTTCAGTCTATTATAATCAGACGTAACATACCCCTGAGCACTGTGCTAGACCCTGCTGAAGAGAACAGGGGATTGGAAGACATGTTCCTATCCCAGGAATGAATGATAACTACAGTATTTTACACATACAAAATAGAATCATTAGGGAAAAAACTTGCGGCTGGGCACAGTGACTCACGCCTGTAATCTCAGCACTTTGGGAGGTTGAGATGGGTGGATCACTTGAGGCCAGGAGTTCGAGACCAGCCTGGCCAACGTGGTGAAACCCCGTTTTTACTAAAATTACAAAAATTAGCCAGGCATGGTAGCAGGTGCCTGTAATCCCAGCTACTCAGGAGGCTGAGGTGGGGGAATCGCTTGAACCTGGGAGGCAGAGGCCACAGTGAGCTGAGACTGTACCACTGCACTCCAGCCTGGGCAACAGAGCAAGACTCTGTCTCAAAAACAGAAGCATTGGTAAAAGAAGCATTGCGGCAGGTTCTGCGTGTTTTGCTTCACCAGGTGCTGTCCAATGTCGATGAGCTGTTCGACAGGGGAGAGTTTTCTGCGGCCCCAGACCCCGGATGGCCGGATTGCTTCAATAGCGGGGTGTTTGTCTTCCAGCCTTCTCTCCACACGCATAAACTCCTGCTGCGGCACGCCATGGAACACGGCAGCTTTGACGGTAAGTCAGGGCAGCCTGCATGCTTGGGGAAGAGAATGGGACTGCTGCCTGGACCCGCATCGCAGCCTCACCCCATTTCCCCATATCTGGGAATGGCCACTTGAAGACTGAGGTGGGAATTGAAGAATATGGCCAGTCAGGGGTGTAGGAAGAGATCAGGACGCTCATAAGGAAATATGCAGTTGAGAGAACCATTGGAAATATCCTTGCTGAGTAGAAAGAACGGTTCGACAATCCAGTCATATAAAATAGGTGAGCAAATCCTTCTCTAAAGGGCCGGATAGTAACTATTTTCAGAGTTGCACGCCTTATGGGCTCTGTTGCACACACTCAGCTCTGCAGATGTGACCTGAAGTCAGCCGTGGACCATACAGTCACGCCCCATTTAACGACAGGGATGCGTTCTGAGAAACGTGTTGTTAGGTGATTTTGTCATTGTGTGAACATCCTAGATTGTATCTACACACGCCTGGATGATATAGCCTACTGTATACCTAGGCTGGAGGGTAGAGCCTATTCCTCCTAAGCTACAAACCCATATAAGCATGTGACTGCACTGAATGTTGTAGGCAATTGTAACCTAATGGGAAGTATCTGTGGTTCTAAACATATCTAAACATCACAAAGGTCCAGTGAAAATACAGTATAAAATCTTGTGGGACCACCGTCATATGTATGGTCTGTCTTTGACCAAAGCACTTTTATGTGTTGCATGATTGTACTTGGCATTGAACATGGGCTGGCCGTGGTGGCTCATGCCTGTAATCCCAGCACTTTGGGAGGCCAGGGCGGACAGATTGCTTGAGTCCAGGAGTTCAAGGTGGCTTGAGGCCAGGAGTTCAAGACCAGCCTAGGCAACATGGCATCTCTACAAAAAATACAAAAATAAGCTGGATGTGATGCTAGCACCTGTAGTCCCCACTCCCTGGGAGGCTGAGTTGGGAGCAGCACCTGAGCTCAAGAGTTCAAGGCTGCAGTGAGCTGTGATTGCACCACTGCACTCCAGTCAGGGTGACAGAGTGAGACCCTGTCTCAAAGAAAAAGAAAAGAGCATGGCTGTGTTCCAATAAAACTTTATTTACAAAAACATGCACAGAGTGTAGTTGGCTGAGCCCTGGTAGAATATAGGGAGAATTAAAATGAGGCAACCCGAAGCAGGTGTTTGTTCAAATGGGCGTCAGTAGAGAGGAAATGTGCTGGAAGTTTTGTAAAGTAAAAGAAAATACTGGACCAGTGAAGAATTGCCTCTAGGTAAAGGGGAAGAGTTAATAAAGCCGGCAAAAATGGTGGGAAAAGCATTGTCACTACCAGGGAGGATTCATTAGGGGACCAGTGGAGTGCTTTGGACTCCATATGCAATTTTAGCATTCATTCTGGGGGCTCCTGGTGGAGAATTTTGGAGGGAATATGCACTTATTTTTATCAATGGCTTGGGTTATCAGTCCTTTCTGAGAACCAAGAGAATGTGTTCAGTTGAGAGACGGAAGAAATGGAATTAGTAACCCCGAAGGCAAGTGTTTACGTTGAGAGCTTCAGGCACATCTGGCATTCTTGGAGTGGACCAAGCCATACTTTGCTAACCTGCTTTTATGTTTGCTCATTATGTAGGGGCGGACCAAGGCTTACTGAATAGTTTCTTCAGGAACTGGTCAACAGCAGACATCCACAAGCACCTGCCGTTCATCTATAACTTGAGTAGTAACACGATGTACACTTACAGCCCTGCCTTCAAGCAGTAAGTTCTCCACCCTGGCGAATCCTGCCAGATCTGCCGATACCAATCCACCTTCCCTCTTGGAAGATATACCAGCTGTTGGCGTATTTAAAAACTCATCTATCTATCTATCTATCTATCTATCTATCTATCTATCTATCTATCTATCTATCTACCTATCCATCCATCCATCCATCCATCCATCCATCCATCCATCTATCCATCCATCCATCCATCTATCTATCTATCTATCTATCTCTAGGTAGATCTAAATATCTATTTATCTGTATAGATAGATACCTATGTCTCTGTGTCTATCTATCTAGATGTCTATGTCTATATAGATATGTATCTGTCTATATAGTTATCTATATAGGCCTAGACATCTATCTATCTATCTATCCATATCTATCTAGATCTGGATATGTATCTGTATATATAGATCTGTCTATATCTATATAGGTACCTATATCTAGATCTAGATATCTATCTATATATAGATCTATCTAATCTGTATATCTATGTAGATATTTATCTATATAGACCTAGATATCTATCTATCTATCTATCTATCTATCTATCTATCTATCTATCTATCTAATCTATCATCGATCATATGTATCTATCCAGATCTGAATATCTATCTATAAACATCTATCTATCTATCTATCTATCTATCTATCTATCTATCTATCTATCTATCTATCTATCTAGATCTAGATATCTATCTAGATCTACATCACTATATAGATACCTATTTCTATCTATCTAGAACTAGATATCTGTGTATCTAGATATCTATCTAGATTTAGATCTTCATCCATATAGGTATCTATCTATATCTATCGATCTAGATCCAGATATCTATCTATATACGTAGATCTATATGTCTATATCTGTATATCTATCTAGATCTAGCTAGGTATCTATGTATATACATGGATCTATATATCTCTCTACATGTATCTAGATCTAGATCTCTCTATATATAGATCTATCTATCTAGATTTAGACCTCTATCTAGGCGTCTATCCATCTATCTAGATCTAGACATCTCTCTGTATATGAATACATAGATCTATCTATCTCTGTACATCGTTATATATGTATACACACACACAGAAACACGCACACCCGTATCTCGTCTCCTGCTTGCTGATTGCTGTAAATGATAGGTAGTCAAGGCTCTACGACAGTGATTCCCAAAGTGTAGCCCGAGGAACCCTGACCCCACAACTCTTTCAAGTGTCTTCAAAGTCGTAACTACTTTAAAAAAAGAATTTGAAGATGTGATTTTTTTCCCTTTTTGCTGCCATTTTCTCATGCATCTATGCTGAGATTTTACAGACACTACATGGCATGCAATGAGGTAACACCCTGAACACAGATGGAGCTAGGAGGAACCAGCTGTCGCCTCTTGGGAAAATAGATGGCACTCTTCTCACAATGATTTTTTTTAATGTAGAGATTTTTTTAATGAAAAATCATGAAATTTATGTTACTGCATAATGGTTTGATTTTTTTAAAGGGATTGATAAATATGCTTTCTAATTTCTCAGTTTTAATCTCGATTATTGTAAATATGGAGAAAGAGAATCCACAGGGACATGACTGGGGACAGTGGCTCACGCCTGTCATTTCAGCCCTTTGGGAGGCCGAGGCAGGCAGATGACTTGAGCTCAGGAGTTTGAGACCAGCCTGTGCAACATGACGAAACCCTGTCTCTACGAAAAAATAAAACAAAACATTAGCTGAACGTGGTGTCGCACACCGCTAGTCTCTGCTACTCGGGAGGCTGCGGAGGGAAGCTCACTTGAGCCTGGAAATTGGAGTTTGCAGTGAGCCGAGATCATGCCACTGCACTCCAGCCTGAGTGACAGAGCAAGCCTCAGCTCAGGAGAAAAAAAAAGAAAGAATCCACATGGACAAAGCTCTTTGAGTTCCTAAGAGGTTCAAGGGTGAGGGGACCAGAAACTGTGAAATTCACTGCTCCAGAAGATGTGGCTATAAATGAAAAGAGAGAATCTGAGAATCACATTGGGAATGAATAATTGTAGAGTCTGCATTCTCTACACAGGACACGGTGTCCCTAAGGAAGAGAAATTGATTCTTGGGAGTGAAATCTTGTTATATTTTAATGTATAATCACAGATGTAATGTACAGAACATAGATATGTCATGTGACTTTTGTATTCATATTTCATGAGGAGGTGATCCAAGAAAAAAATGTTTAAAAAGGCTCCTGGAGGATGGTGATGATGAACAACAAAAAAGTTGGCAAGGGGAAAATTTTAAATCCTGTAAAAGAGAAAAAAAGCAAATTGCCTTGCTGCTTGCATTATCCACTGTAACAGCTATTTTTTTTTGCCCCTGTCATTTTAAGGATACAATGATTTGGGCTGCTGTACTTCGCGTTTTTAAAAAACTGATTTATTTTTCCCGTTTTGGGAAAAAATCTCAATGGATTACGATTATGTTTCTTGATACATAGAAAATAAAATAACTGCAAAAACTGTGATTTTAAAAGTATATCTTTATGCAAAATAACTGCAAATGAAACTACTACTACTATGCTGATAGTAGTGGAGTAGTATTATTGATGATATATTGATTACTATCTTGATAGTAGTGGTATGCTATTTTTGCTCATATATTGATTACTGCATTGATAGTACTACTATATTATTATTAATTATATATTGATTACTATCGTGATAGTATTTTGTTATTGATCACATATTGATTACTGAATTGATAGTAGTAGATGTTACTATTGATTATATATTGATTACTATGCTAATAGTAGTATATTGTTGACTATATATTGATTACTACATTGATAGTGGTAATTATTATTGATTATATATTGAGTACTATTATATATGGATAATAATAACATATTATTATTGATTACATGATTACTACATTGATAGTAAGAATATATTGTTATTGATCATATATTGATTACATGCATTGATAGTAGTAGTGTATTATTATTGATGATATATTGATGACTATGTTGATAGTAGTAGTCTATTATTATTGATCATATATTGATTACTACATTGGAAGTAGTAGTGTATTATTATTGACTATATATTGATTACTACATTGGAAGTAGTAGTGTATTATTATTGACTATATATTGATTACTACATTGGAAGTAGTAGTGTATTATTATTGACTATATATTGATTACTATGCTGATAGTAGTAGTATCATCAATAATAATAATCAATAATGGAAACCCATTGGGACAAGTCCTTCAGAGGCTGTCTTTGAGGAGCCCCACGGTAGTTGGATGCTTTCTGGGTGTCTTTTATCACATTAGAGTGGAAATCAGAATCCCTTCTGTTTTCTTCTCAGATTTGGTTCCAGTGCAAAGGTCGTGCATTTTTTGGGGTCCACGAAACCTTGGAACTACAAGTATAATCCACAGAGTGGCTCAGTGTTGGAGCAGGGCTCAGCGTCCAGTAGCCAGCACCAGGCGGTGTTCCTTCATCTCTGGTGGACGATCTACCAGAACAACGTGTTGCCCCTTTATAAAAGTGCCCAAGCGGGGGAAGCACACGCATCTCCTGGTCACACAGTAAGTGGAGAATTCCCTTAAAACCCATAGCTGAGGACAAGGAGAACATCCTCGTCACCAAGGTCTGGCGTGGTTTTTTTTGAAATGCCCCTTTTTTGTCTAAGCACTGTATTTCATGTAAAAGAATACTGAAAAGCAAGTACCTTTTAAAAAAATTTTTATGTTTTAGCTCAAAATAGAGAATGCCTAATGAGTAGATATCTTGTTTTGATTTATAGGCCTGGTGCAGAAATAGGTTATTGAAATTAGCCATCCTCATCAGAGTAAGAGACACTCATGGACAGGTGGTTCACAATGACTGATTACGATGTCATTTGGGCCAACGCTTTCCACTTGAAAGCATCATTTGAGATAGCAATTGGAGGACGTGTCTGAAGAGGATTTTGTAAATTTTTGATTGACACCAATTTGATTTCAGAAAATATAATGATAGCCCCTAGATGTGCTAAATCGTGGAGTATCTGCAGTGTGTTGAATGTGGACTGCATCTGCCTCGCAGAAGACCTTTTGCAATTAGGACTCAGGAAACTTTTTATTCCTAATGGCTTTTTTCACTAAAGTAAAAAAAACTTGAGCTTTTTTTTTTTTTAATTTTACTAATGCATTTGTACTAGACTACCAGAGTATTTTTTTTTTTACTAGCGTAAAGAAAACTAGAGTTTTGTTTGTTTGTTTTTTGAGACAGAGTCTTGCTCTGTTACCCAGGCAGGAGTGCAGTGACGTGATCTCAGTTCACTGCAACCTTCGCCTCCCGGGTTCAAGCGATTCTCCTGCCTCAGCCTCCTGAGGAGCTGGGATTACAGGTGCCTGCCACCACGCTCGGCTAATTTTTGTACTTTTAGTGGAGACGGGGTTTTGCCATGTTGGCCAGGCTGGTCTTGAAGCCCTGACCTCAAGTGATCCACCCGCCTCAGCCTCCCAAAGTGCTGGGATTACAGGCGTGAACCACCCATCCCGGCCTTTTTTTTTTTTTTTTTTAAACTAGAGTATTTGCTAATACAACAGAGTCTGCTGTCGGCACATGCGTTGCCTGGGAAATGGAAAAGCATCCTATTGTAATTTTTAGTATGCTTTGTTATTTGGGTGGAGCTACAGGCTACTTTTTAAGGACTGCTGAAAATATCTCTCAGCAAGTGACACCAGCAAGTGGGCGTTTATGTGTATTCACTTCACAAGCATTGACTTGCCACATGTTTCCTGCTGGGCGCTTTGCTAAGTACTGGATTACTAAGTACTGGAGTGCACAGGAGGGAACTTTAAGGCTTAGTGTCAAATGGTTCTGAGAAAGAAAACATTTAGGACAATTATTTAGTGATTGGGGTGGGAGCTGGGAGCCCTGGCCACACAGGGCCCCACCCCACCCCCAGGACAGCGGGTGAATTGGGGAGACATTGGGAAGACTCGCTGCATGTGTCTCTTTTTGTGCAGCTTTGCCTCAGTGATGTGGGGGCGCTGTGTACAGATTCAGTGTCTGGTGTTGGAGAGCCGTGTGCAAATTCAACACCCAGTGCCGGCGTGCTGTGTGCAAATTCGCCACTGGGTTCTAACCAGCCTGCTCAGGGCCTTCCGGAGCCGACCCAGATGGTGGATGAGACCCTGTCCCTACCTGAAGGACGCCGTTCAGAAGATGTAAGTACCTGCATTCCTCACAGGTGTGATGGAGAGTCAGACACTGGCAAGCAGTGAGAGCGGAGAGAGCCGGCTTCCCTGGCTCTCTGGGGAGGGGAGATGGAGAGGAAAGGCTGGTCTTTAGTTTGCTGTGGCATTCAAGGCTCCTGCATTTATTTGCATTATGGCACGCCGAATCAAACTCACCTGCAGAAAGATGTCTATGCCCCAGTCCCCAGGATCTGTGAATGTCACCTTGTGTGGCAAAAGGGAGTTTGCAGTTGTGATTAAAGAGGGACCTTGCGATGGGGAGGTATGGTCTTGGATTATGGGAGTGGGCTCTTAGTCATCACAAACCTCCCTTCAAAGAAGAAGGCAGACGTGTGAAGGTCAGAGAAGGAGTGTGAAGCTGGAAGCAGAGGCCAGAGAGAGAGGGGACTGGAAGAGGCTGGGCTGCTGGCTTTGAAGATGGAAGAGGAGGCCACGAGCCAGGGAATATGGTGGCTTCCGGAAGCCAGAGAAGGCAGGAAATGGATTCTCCTCCAGGTCTGCAAGAAGGAACCAACCCTGCCGCCACCTTGATTTTAATCCACTGGACTTCTGGCCCCCAGAACTATCAGATGGTCGGTCTGCCTTGGTATAAACCACCCAGTTTGTGGCCATTTCTTATGTAGCAGCTTCAAAAAGCTGATGCCACATGGAGACAGATGCTCACTCTCATGCAGTTTACAGATCCTGGGGGAGCCAGAGCTCGTTCAGGTTCAAAAAGTGAGGCTTCCATCAGTGCCCCTTCAACCCAACTGCCTGGCCGTGCATCCTGAGCGGTTTCAGCCGAACCCCTGACTTGAACAGTGGTTCAAATGAAGATGGATTCCTGCTGGGGTTCAGTGTTCAAATGAATGTTGACCTGCACAGTGGTGTCTACTGAGGCTGAGTCTGCAGCACTTTGTCCCCATCAAAGAAAGATGAAAATGCACCTTACTTGCAAAACAAATAATGGAGGCCATCATTTCTCCAGCTCCAATTTCTAGGCGAATACTTTGGAATAATATCTTGTGTTTAAAGATTTCTTGGGGCCAGGCATGGTGACTCACACCTGTAATCCTAACACTTTGGAAGGCTGAGGTGGGAGGACTGCTTGAGCCCAGGAGTATGAGACCAGCTGGCAACACACTGAGACCTCATCTCTACAAAAAAAGTAAAACAATTAGCTGGGTGTGGATGTGTGCACCTGTAGTCCCAGCTACTTGGGGGGCTGAGGCAGGAGGAACACTTGAACCTTGGAGGTTGAGGCTGTAGTGAGCTATAATCTCACCGGTGCACTCCAGCCTGGGTGACAGAGTAGACACTGTCTCAAATTAAAAAAAAAAAAAAAAAAAAAAAAATTTCTTGTTTTAAATCTTTACCACTCATCCTAACAAGTTTCTCAACAGAATTATTTTGAGATCATACTTAGGGAAGGGTCTGGGGACTGGGCTGAAGGAAAGCGATTCTTGCCTGTGGATTTCAGATAGCTCCGGGAGAGCTGTTTCTCGTTGCTTATAAACCAGTGACCTTTGCGTTTTGCACACATTGCTGTGGAACACACCACGCGCTTCACTGGACTATGGCATAAATGATGCTCTGGCAACTTTATGCATTAATAATGTCGGAGTGGTGATTTCACATTGACCCAAACACGTTGAAAAGATGTTTAGGTTCAGATGGTGAAGGCTGAGGAGGTGTAAAATTCGCTTTTCTGGTTTTTCTTTCCTTGCGGTGTGCCCTGAGCACGCCATAGCCTGGGTCTGGCCACAGGACGTGCCTCATGTGAGTAAAGTCAAGGGCCTCTGCTTGTTCCTGCTGGAATGTGAAGAATTCCATCGGTTGAGCTCTTGCATGATGTGCAAAACGGCTGCAATCGTGCTGAGCCGTGCTCGTATCAGGATGTCTAAGGAAAAATCGCATTTACATTAAATGTTTAGTAGGCAACCAAGTTTAGACTAAACCAAAGAGTATCCGAGAATGCTGTGGCATTCAAGGCTCATGGTTTTATGTGCATTACAGCACCTTGATGCCAATAAAGGGGAACTCTGATCCCCTGTTGATGTGTGTTGAAAACAATTGAATGCTCAAACTCCTCGCCTAAAAAAGAAATATTATTGAATGTTTCGTAAAAAAAGATTTAGGAAGTGTATTTTGCCAAGGTTAAGGACACACCCGTGACACAGCCTCAGGAGGTCCTGACGACATGTGCCCAAGGTGCTCGGGGCACAGCTTGCTTTTATACCTTTTAGAGAGTCATGAGATATGTTTAAGAAGTACATTGGTTCAGTCCGGAAAGGTGGGACAACTCAAAGTGGGGAGGGGGCTTCCAGGTCATAAGATAGAGTCAAATGGTTGCTTTTTTTTTTTTTTTTAGTTTCTGATTGGCCTTTCCAAAGGAGGCAATCAGATATGCATTCATCTCTGTGAGCAGAGGGGTGACTGAAAGGAATGGGAGGCAGAGGCCCTAAGCAGCTCCCCGCTGGACTTTTCCCTGGTTAGTGATATTGGAGTTCCAAGATTTATTTTCTTCACAAGACTCTATTGAGTCCTCAGAAAACGGTTGTCAAACCATCTTTCTGATTTCCGGTTATGTAATTTTAATCTTATTCTGTCACTGAATCTTGTACATTAGTGGTTTTGCAAACTGTGGCCTGAGGTTTCTCTGAATAAGGATCATTTTAAAGGACTGTGTTTTTGCAGATGATCTTAAAAGCATTCTTCTTTTTTTCTTTTTTCTTTTTGTTTGTTTTGAGACGGAGTCTCACTCCATCGCCCAGGCTGAAGTGCAATGGCGCGATCTCAGCAGCTCACTGCAACCTCCACCTCCCGAGTCCAAGTAATTCTTCTGCCTCAGCTTCCTTGGTAGATGGATAAGCATGGGCCACCACATCCAGCTAGTTTTTGTATTTTTATTAAAGACCAGGTTTCACCATGTTGGCCAGGCTGTTCTTGAACTCCTGGCTTCAAGTGATCCACCTGCCTCAGCCTCCCAAAGTTCTGGGATTACAGGGGTGAGCTACCACACCTGGCCATTACAAGCATTCTTAAAAGTTTATTCTGAACCACGGTGGGCACTGCCTCATTCGTAAGGGCAGCCACCCTCTTTCAGAAGCAAGTGTGTATTCTCTACCCCTCAGCCCCTTGAGGGATTTCCATGGATTGTCACAGCCCCTGAAAACAAGCTTCCCAGGGCAAACAGTGGTTTTCCAGAGACTCCAAAAGTGAAAACAGTCAGGACGCTCCAGTCCCAGCTCCAGCCCAAGTTGTAGCCATGCCAGTCTCTGCAAAAACAGGACCATTTCCAGAGTGAGAGCACTTAGCACTTTGCTTTCTCTAAAACAGTGCCCATCATGCTCAATTCATATTAATCTCAATGGAATTGTTGCCGTGGATTTTTCTTGACATAAGTCACTTCTACTTTTGCTAGGGATTCGTAATTGTCGATGAGGTGGCAACTTAAAGAATAGATATGTAGCTTCATGTTTGTCCGTCCGTGAGCCACATTTCAATCAGAGCCAGTCAAGCCAAACCAAGGAGAGCCTTTCCTGTGGAGGGATTGGGGCTTCTGAGGAGGGATTGGGGCTTCATGATGACAGAATTGAGCATCATCCTGCCGTGATGTCCAAGGAGATGAGCAAAGACACAAAAGCACATTCATTTCACCCCAGTTAGGTGGTGTCTATTATCAAAAAGACAAAAAATAACCAATGCTGGTGAAGATGTGGAGAAAGGGGAACTCTTCTCCACTGTAGATGGGGATTAAAAATAAGCACAGCCAGGATGGACAAGAGTATGAAGGTTCCTCAGAAAACTACAAATAGAACTACCACATAATCCGGTCATCACACTACTGGGCATTTATCTAAAGGAAAGGAAATTAGTATATTGAAGGGACATCTGCCCCCCGTCCATGTTTTTGCAGTTTATTCACAACAGGCAAGATACAGATTCGACCCAATTGTTTGTCAAAGGATGAATGGATAAAGAAAATGCTGTGTATAGATATACCATGGAATACTATTCAGCCATAAAAAAGAAGGAAATTCATCATTTGCGGCAACATGGATGGAGATAGAGGACATTATGGTAGGTGAAATAAGCCAGAAACAGAGAGTTAAACACCACATGTTCTCACTCATCTGTGGAAGCTAAAAACATTTAATCTCACAGAAATAAAAAGTAAGGCCAGGCATAGTGGCTCACTCCTGTAATCCCTGCACTTTGGGAGGCTGAGGCAGGATGATTGCTTGAGATCAGGAGTTTGAGACCAGCCTGAGCAACATAGCAAAACCCTGTCTCTACAAAAAAATACAAAAATTAGCTGAGTGTGTGGTACTTGCCGGTGGTCCCAGCTACTCGCAAGGCTGAGGTGGGAGGATCGCTTGAACCTGGGAGGTTGAGGCTGCAGTGAGCCGAGATCATGCCGCTGCACTCCAGCCTGGGCAGCAGAACGAGACTCTGTCTCAAAAAAAAAAAAAAGAAGTAAAAAGTAGAATAGAATGTACTAGAGACTAGGAAAGGTGGGGGAAGGAGAAGATAGGGAGAGATTTGTTACAGGATACAAAATTACAGCTGGACAAGAGGAATATGTTGTCATATTCTATAGCCCTGTAGGATGACTGTAGCCAACAGTAATCTATAGTTTCAAATAGCTGGAAGGAGGATGTCGTATGTTCCCAAAAGAAAGAAATGATACATATTTGACATGGTGGATATGCTAATTACCCTGACAGGATCACTGAACCTTGTAGGTATTGAACCATCCCTGTGTACCCCATAAATATGTACAATCATTATGTGTCAATTTTTAAAAAGTAATTTAAAAAAAAAAAGTATGTTCAACAGCCAGCAGCCACGAGAAGACCATCAGCTGGTTTCATCCGCAGCAAGAGATTGCAGTGCCCGTTGGACGTTTTTGGCATGGCTCCAAATCCCCACCCCATCCTCAAGGGGCAATACTGCAGAAAGGAGGAGGGCGGGAAAACATTTCTCAAGAATTGGAGAATCGCCAGTTTCCAGGGCCCAGAACAAGACCCAGGAGGAGATGAAGATCACCCTTGCAGGTGGAAGCTGTCCCTGTCCGGGTAGTGCTGGGGACAGTAGGTGGCCCTTCTGCTGTCTGTTTGAGCATGAGCTCAAGGCCAAGGGTAAGGTGAGCGGAGATGACCCTCAGCTGGGCTGAGCGTACTTTGTTTAGGGTATTTAAGCAGTTCTCAAAAGTGATTGCAGAGCCTGTATCTCCCATCTCAGAGGCTATGCCCAGCCTCGCCCTCCCTCCAGCCCACCGTCATGCCCACCCTTGGGCTTCAGAAGCATCAATGGAAGATGATAGTGCAGTACCCAACTACAGGCCCTTAAATGAATACACTGCACTTGCACATCGCAGAGGGGGCAGCAAGGGAGACGGAAACAGACAGATCCAGCTCAGATGGAATTTGATCCGTAGGAAAGTGATGAAGTGAAGGAGGGATCTGTCCGCCCTGCAAGCGGCCCCAGGCACGGCGTGAAGGGGAGGCAGGGAGAGGTCACACTGGCCTCAGACTTGGACACTGAAATGTTTAGTTACAGCAGGAGCAGGGACGCCTGCGTAGGTCCTAGGGAAAGGAGGGGACACCCAGGCATTGGAGACCCAGTGTGTAGAAGACTGCGAGACCCGCTCAAATGTTTAGCAGAAAGGAAGAGAAATTCAAATAGAGAGATTCAGGAGTGGGAGGAAAAGGTGGAGGTGAAACTAAAGCTGTTTAAATACAGATGATCTTCGATTTACAGTTGGTTTACATCCCAACAAACCCATTGTAAACTGAAAATATCTTAAGTTAGAAGTGCATTTAGACCAGGTGCAGTGGCTCACGTCTGTAATCCCAACACTGGGAGGCCAAGGCGGGCAGATCACTTGAGCTCAGGAGTTCAAGACCAGTCTGGCCAACACGGTGAAACCCTGTCTCTACTAAAAAATACAAAAATTAGCCGGGTGTGATGGCGTGTACCTGTAATCCCAGCTACTTGGGAGGCCGAAGCAGGAAAATGGCTTCAACTTGGGAGGCGGAGGTTGCAGTGAGCTGAGATCACACCACTGCACTCCAGCCTGGGCAACAGAGCAAAACTCAGTCTCAAAAAAAGAAAAAGAAATATAAGCATAACCTTAAATAACTGGAGAGTGTTATGTTGGCTGACTGCAACACAGATACAAAAAACCCTGACAGAATAAAAAGAATACTAACAAAAAAGGTATTTTGGGCAGGGCACGGTGGCTCACACCTGTAATCCTAGCATGTTGGTAGGCTGACGCAGGCAGTTCACTTGAGCTCAGGAGTTTGAGACCAGCCTGGCTAATACGGTGAAACCCCGTCTCTATTAAAAATACAAAAATTAGCCGGAAATTGCTTGAACCCGAGAGGTGGAGGTTGCAGTGAGCTGAGATCGTGCCAGTGCGCTCCAGCCTGGGCAACAGAGTGAGACTCTGTCTCAAAAAAAAAAAAAAAAAAAAAAAAAGGTATTTTGGAGTTCCTGTGTCCACATAATTTCATCCTTCGGTCTCATTCCCCATTCTCCCCACCTCTCCATCCTAATGTAGGTGAATAGTGGGTTGGGGAAATTGACCTAAAAACATTTGTTATGGTCTATATATTTTCTGATGAGGGTATTTTTCTAAAAACAATGAAGTCTTCAGGCTTTTAAAGGGAAGGGACTGGGGAGAGAGGGGAGGGAGAGCGTCCGGACAAATAGCTAATGCATGCGGGGCTTGAAAGCTAGATGACGGGTTGACGGGTGCAGCAAACCACCATGGCACACGTACACCTGTGTAACACACCTGCACGTCCTGCACATGTATCCCGGAACCTAAAGTAAAAACAAAACAAAACAAAACTCTATTTAACAAAAGGTGTGTTGATTGATTGGAGATTATTATATTACTGTCACATTTTCCAAGATAATATTTAATAACACTGAACAAGGAGTTGAAAATTTGAGCTGTTTTGTATACTAGTTTTGTGACTTTGGATAAATCAATAAATATTTCTGAACATCTTAAGAAAAAACAGGGAGGGATGCTGTCTATACGGTATCTGATATATAGCTCACCCTCCACATCTATGGGTTCCGTATCTGTGGATTCAACCAAGCTTGGATCGAAAATATTGGGGGAAACAAAATTGCATCTGCACTGAACATGCACAGACTTTTTTCTCTTGTTATTATTCCCTAAACGATACGACATAGCAAGTATTAACATAGCATGTGCATTGTAATAGGTATGGTAATTGACCTAGAGATGATTTAGAGTCTGTGGGAGGATGTGCATTGGTTATGTGCAAACACAATTCCATCTTGTATCAGAGACTTCAGCATCCGTGGATTTTGGTATCCCCAGGAGGTCCTGGAACCAATCCTCCGTGGATATCAGGAGAAATTCCATTTCATTAATTCGCACCCCAGGTGGTCTTTGAAATGAGTTGTGCAACATCACTGTCACCTGCTGTCCGTTTACTGAGTTACTCTGGGTATTTTATTTAGGGGAGCTGAAACACAGATTTAAAAATAAAAGGTGATTTTCATAAATCGCAGTAACGTCATAAAAGCTGGGTGTACGTCTGGAGCTCTTTAGTCCAGTAGCTCCTTTGGTATATATAATGATGGCAAGGTTGACGTGTTTTGGTTTTGTTGTTGTTGTTGTTTTTGAGACAGGGTCTCGCTCTGTTGCCCAGGCTGGAGTGCAGCGGCACGATCTGGGCTTACTGCAGACCCTCAACTGATCCTCCCACCTCCTCCCAGGTAGCTGGGACTACAAGAGGTGCCAGCACGCCTGGCTGATAGTTTGTATTTTTTGTAGAGACGGGTTTCACCATGTTGCCCAGGCTAGTCTTAAACTCCTGGGCTCTAGTGATCCGCTCATCTCGGCCTCCCAAAGTGTTGAAATTACAGGCATCAGCCACCGTGCCTGCCCCAGATCTGTGTTTTTAAAAGTAAAGCTGAATATTAATTTTTTCCACATGCATTAATGTATTAAGGAAAAAGTTGCAATTAGTATCTTCTCCAGTGTTTTATCTTCCAGTATTTGGGGTAGGGAAATGTAGTCAATTAAAAGATCACAGATGTCCTTCAGTTTTTTTTTAAGCTATCAAGTTTTTTTACTCTTGTTTGTAGCACATCTTATTTTATTTATAATATACTTTTTTGTTGAAGTATGCCCTACTTTTTTTTTTTTAATTTATTTTTTGAGACAGAGACTCGCTCTGTCATCCAGGCTAGAGTGCACTGGTGCGATCTCGGCTCACTGAAGCCTCCACCTCCTGGGTTCAAGCGATTCTCCTGCCTCAGCCTCCCAAGTAGCTGGGACTACAGGTGCCCGCCACTACACCTGGGTAATTTTTTGTATTTATAATAGAGCCGGGTTTTCAGCATGTTGGCCAGGCTGGTCTCGAACTCCTGACCTCAGGTGATCCACCTGCCTCAGCCTCCCAAAGTCCTGGCATTACAGGCATGAGCCACCACGCCGTGCCTCTACTGACATGTGTAGAACTGTTGACTGTGTCCCATATATCTATGACACAGTTATCTGCATTTTCTGTCAATCTTTCTCCCCATACTTCAGTCTACTGACTTATTTTCTAGTTAACTGATCTCTTTGGCTATGTCTAATCTGTTGTTAAACCCACATTCTAGTTTCAGTTATTATGTTTTTAGTTCAAATTAACATCAGATTTTTAGTTCAAATTAGCATCAAATTAACATCAACGTAGTTTCAATACTACCTTGAATATTTTTATCTTTTTCCCCACTTTATTTAAGGTATTTCTCACATTTAATTATAGTCCATGTCTGATAAATTACATATCTGGGTGGTTTCAGGTGGGTTTGGTTTTGTTGTTTACTTTTGTTTGCTCTTGATTTTCACTCATTTGGTCTTTTCTTGTTGTGTGATAGTTAATTTTTTAATTGTGAGGACCAGTCTATTTCTGGTTCTCCTCTCAACGACGCCACAAATAAAAGCTTGTGGTGTGTACCGGGGTCCCTCGTCTGTCCTGATTGTTAATAGTTATGGGCCCCTCAGCCTCCTAGCACTGCTGGCAACTCTGCTTAGTTTCTCAGCTTCCCAGCCTCTTATTTGCCCTGAGTGGAAGTAAGGTACCAAATGTAATGTTTACCTCTTCTGTTTGTCTCTGATATCTTCACTCTTAATTTTGTGCTGCTTTAGTAGCTCTCTGATGTACTTAAAAAACAAAATTCTAGACCAGGTGTGGTGGCTCACACCTGTAATGCCAGCAATTTGTGAGGCCAAGGCAGGCAGATCACCTGAGGTCAGGAGTTCGAGACCAGCCTGGCCAACATGGTGAGACCCCATCTCTACTAAAAATACGAAAACTGGCCAGGCGTGGTGGCATGTGCCTGTAATCCCAGCTAGTCAGGAAGCCGAGGCAGGAGAATCACTTGAACCCAGGAGGGACATGTGGCAGTGAGCCGAGATGGCGCCACTGCACTCCAGCCTGGGCAACAGAGCAAGACTATGTCTCAAATAAATAAAAAATAAAATTCTATATACATTATTTGTGCAGCCTTTTTAGGTATTTTTGGCAGAAGACTTAGTGTGAAACAACAGCTTCACCAATTGCTGAAAGTGGAAAAAATCTCATTTCAGTTCCTGAACTGATACATATATATTTGTATTTTTAGCATTTACCACCTCCGGCAGTAATAACTTTCACAAATGTATAGCCCATAATGCAAAGGAGTGCTTCATTTTTTGCTGTGAATATTATCTCCTTGGATTGTGTACTGGAACATTGTGTATCTGTTGTCTATCTATTCCCTGCCTCCTCTGCCTTTACGATGTCCTCTCTCAGCTTTCATCTTCCCAGACAGAGCATTTTGTTTTAAGCATCTCTGCATATCTCAGCCTCTCTCTCCAATGAGCTGAGAATTCTTCTCTGGCCTGCCTCCAGTTTCAGAGTCTCTTCTTTCAAGGTGACCCCATCTTCAGTCAGGCTTTTAGGGGATTAAATCAGTAGAACAGTTATTACCTAAGGATAAAAAGAAATGCAGTTTGTAAAAGTCACATTTTATATTCATGCGTTCACAAGCTTGCCAAAAATGTTCTTAAGAGCAGACTTTGAGATTGCTGCATTCTCATCTTAAAATTTCTCTCTGCATGATACGCAAGGAGGAAGTTTCTACTTTTTACTAGTAAAAATAATGGCCATATTTATTCATAAATGTTGGTTTATGTTTCAGTCGTTAATATTAATTGTTAAGTAAGCCTGTGGGTCTTGATTAGAAACATTAGCAAGGGCTGGCTGAGCTGCTTCTCTTCCTCGTTTGAATTCTTAAGATTAACACATCTGCAGAAGGCAAGCTGAAAACGTCCATCATTATTTCATCCTTTGTAATCAAACATATAACCCGGAGTTAAATCCCTTCCAAGGAAGGATTATACTTCATGATCGGCCCCGTGGAACTTATTTATATGTTTATTGTTGGGAGAAATTAGATTACAGAAACAGATGGACATTTTCCCTAATCCAATTTAAGGAGTTGTGTTTTGAGCACTTCTTCTTTGCCTGTCTGGCTGCTTCATTTATCCATCACAATAAGTGTCTGTGCGACATCTCACTGAAAGCCCCATGACTCAGCGAGTCATTTCTCCAGGTCCTTTTCCTTGATGTGTCAGTATTCAAATCCAGGACATCCCTCTACCAGCCCTGGTTGAAGAAAGAAATTATTCATTTTTATGGGATTCATATGGTTTATGATAATGCAGTTATTGCATTCATCATTTTTTCCCAAGACCCATTTTGGTGTTTTGCAGACCCTGGAAAATCATGTACATTGCATACAGCCGAAGGGCAAGGCTTGGCAGACACAGAGGCACATACCCAAATCCCGCTCTCTCACTTGCTAGCTCTCTTGTGTTCTCGTGTGCTCTCGTATGTTGGACAGTATCTCTGTCTACAGATTAAACTTTGTAGCAGTAAGAGGGAAGGCTCAACCTGTCTGCCTCATAGGGCTGTGGGGATTAAAAGGAATCATGGCTGAGAAGCTTATGAGTGTCATTCAGCACCCAGCCATGAGCATCTACTAAAAAAGGAGTCCTGTTATCATGGTTGTCTGATGTCTTTGACAACTTAGAATTTTGTATTACACCATAATTCTTAGAACTTAATTTTATGTTTGGATTTTACATACGTAGCTGAAATCTGAAAGAAGCAGCCCATATTTTATTTAATGTCAATTTTTAAAAATTTCTCTCCAGCTGTATTGAGGTACCACTGACAAACGAAAATTGGTATGTATTTAAGGAGTACAATTTGATGCTTTGTTGTATGTGTACATTGTGAAACAATCACTGCATCAAGCTAATTAACATTTTCATCACCTCACATAAATGCTGTTTTCTCCTCCTCCGCCTCCTCCCCCTCCTCCTCCTCCCCCTCCTCCCCCTCCTCTCCCTGCTGCCGTTCTTGGTAATGAGAACATGTAAGATCTACTCTCATAGCAAATTTTAAGTATACAATCCTATATTGTGATCTGTGGTCACCATGCTGTACGTTAGATCCCCAAAACTTACTTATCTTGTATAACTAAAACTTCATATTCATTCCTTCACTAACTTATCTTCATTCTAAGCTCCCCACACCGGCCCCTGGCAACTACTGTTCCCCTCTATTCTTCTGTGAGTTATTTAAATTGCGCTTTCATAGGTTGGGCATGGTGACTCTCACTTGTAATCCCAGTACTTTGGGAGGCCGAGGCAGGCAGATCACTTGAGGTCAGGAGTTCAAGACCAGACTGGCCAACATGGTGAAACCCCGTCTCTATGAAAAATACACAAAAAAATTAGCTGGGTTTGGTGATGCGTGCCTGTAATCCCAGCTACTCGGGAGGCTGAGGCAGGATAATCACTTGAACCCAGGAGGCAGAGGTTGCAGTGAGCCGAGATTGCACCACTGCACTCCAGCCTGGGTGACTCTGTCTCAAAAATAAATAAATAAATAAATAAATAAATAAACAAACAAATAAATTGCACTTTCGTGATTATGAGTTAAAATGGTCAAATTTTTAAAAAAGTTCATGATTACAGTGTTCTCTTTTACATCTTAAAGTTTCACTAAATCCCACTAATAATGACTTTGGGGGGTGTCCAGTTTTTATACCTTTTTTCTATTTCTGTGCTTCTGTTCCTTTGCCTTAGGGCATTGCACATGCTGATCTGCTTTCACATGCATTTTTCAGCATGTTCTTCTTCTTACTGCATTTCCAGTCATTCTACATCATTGGCTTCTACTCGTCCTTCAGGCTTCATTTTAGGTATTACTCCTCCAGGAGTGTCTCCCCCTTTAGACCAGGTGAGGTTTCTTGATAACATTTTCTTTCCTAGAATTGATAACCATTTTCTTTCCTAGAATTTCTCATGGCTTACCATTTTGTATTTGTTATTTGTTGATTTTCTGTCTTCTTTGACAGTAAGCTTCATGAAGGTGCAGATCGTATCTGTATAGGCCACTGTTTAATCTTCACTACCTACTGCTCCATAAACACCTGTGAAATGCATACATTCATGCCTCAATTAGGAGAATGAACTGGACATTCTCCTAAAAGGGAATGCTAGGATCAGAAATTTGGGAGCTGAGTATCCAAGTGGCTGATCTCCACCCCAGCTGACATCACTCAAAATCTCTGGGACCATGGCCTGGGAGTCTGCATTTGAAGGATTACAATTCTCTTAAGTTGGCCTGGTGCAGCCAACAGGGGCTCATGTTGAGGCTCAACCCTATCCACCCCCAAGAATTCCACAGTGTGTTTTCAATGAGGATGTCAGTATTCTGTGATCTCTGTTGCTCACACTCATTAAGCTAACTGCTTTGTGACCTGACCTGATGGAGGCCCCAGTGTTTGGACACAGGTTTGCTTCTTGACCCTGTATTTGTCAAGGTAGGCTAGCTGCTATAACAAACAGCCCCCAAATATGTAAAAGTTTATTTCTCATTTGTATCACAGCCAGTTGGGGTGGCCAAGGTATCCTCTACTCCATGCAGTCTTTCAGGGATCCAGGATGCTCCTATTGTGCACCACCTTCTAGGGCAGCTCTTCTCAAGTGAGACTCCTTGGGAGGATTAGGCACTGTTGCTGATGGCAGCCATTGTACATAATGCATTAAGTTATCTCCTCCACATCTAGAATGGTGTTAGATATGGACCATCCTTGGGAGAGTTGAGAGAAGAGTCACCTGATTTGTTCTGTGTTTGGTTTTATTTTCTTATGGAGGCCCAGTTCAGAGAGGGTGGAGGGATCTTGTTTTTCACCTGGCTGGTGGAAGAAGAGAGGATAGGGATATCTTATTCCTGTCATTGCCCAGCCCAGAGGTGACTCACATCACCTCCTCGCATTCACTCAATCTGCTTGTGAGAATCACTTCCATGGTCCTGTCCAGGTGCAAGGAGATCACAAAATGCACTTGGACATTAGCCCGAGAAGAAGAAGAAACGAAGACAGGTATTGGTGAGCGTGTCACCTTGCCCCAGACCTATCCCGTATCAAGTTGTATTTGCACCATGGAGGCAGAAAAAAATAGAGTGGGTATTTTCAATTAAGTTGCATTTATTTGCACGAAGGTTTGACTTAACTTGCCTTTGCTCTTTCTTTATAACAGATGATAGATTGTCCTGAAATTGAGACTCCTGCCGTGATAACGTGTGACCCACTGTCCCAGCCTTCCCCTCAGCTTGCAGACTTCACAGAGACTGAAACCACCTTGGTATTCCTCATCTATATGACCTACACATGGCCAGCTCTCTTACTGAATGTTATTTTCTCACAGTGTCTATCACCATTACATACCAGTGGGGGCCATATGCTTTTAAAAATTCCTCCCATTTTCTTTTTTGAATGGGTTCTCCCACCTGGAATAAGTTGTGTTGTAATTAGTCTATTTCTCTATTATGCAGCTGGATAAGGAATCTGGCTGTCTTTTCGAACTTACTGTGGGTTTTTCTTTTTGATCATTTTGTTATTCTCTTCCACTTTGCTTAAAAAAAATTAGTAAGAAAAAGATATAGCATCAAGATGTCATCTATGTCTCCATTAATTTTTTTAAACTTTTGATAGGACTTGCACCATGTCTAAAATCAGTATTCCGTGACTATGGATTTTATTTTAATTCTTTTTTTCCCTAAATTTACCCTTATGAATCTGGGCTTTTATTGCCATATATCATCAGAAAAGTGGCTTTATGGACACCCCCCTTTTTTTTTAAACTCTCAGAGAGACTATCTTAGTAAAATGCTTCTGTAGGCATTTGGTATAAACAAGTCAAATCTCTCTCTGAAAATTTAACTTTCAGGAATTGCATAAGAACTTGTAGCATCTCCTCTTGTCTGAGACGTAGTGGATGGCTCAGAAAAAGTGAGGGGAGAGAAGGTGAGCTATTTTTAGCATTCCCAGAAAAAAAGATCAAGCGCAGCCCATTAATTTTTTTTAAAAAGTTAATTATAGGGCCGGGTGCGGTGGCTCACGCCTGTAATTCCGGCACTTTGGGAGGCCGAGGTGGGTGGATCATAAGGTCAGGAGATCGAGACCATCCTGGCTAACACAGTGAAACCCCGTCTCTACTAAAAATATAAAAAATTAGCTGAGCGTGGTGGCAGGCACCTGTAGTCCCAGCTACTCGGGAGGCCGAGGCAGGAGAATGGCATGAACTCGGGAGGCGGAGCTTGCAGTGAGCTGAGATCACGCCACTGTACTCCAGCCTGGGCAACAGAGCGAGACTCCGTATCCAAAAAAAAAAAAAAAAAAGTTAATTATAATAAAGATGGGTTCTTGCTATTTTGCTGAGGCTGGTCTTGAACTCCTGGGCTCAGGCAATCCTCCTGCCTTGGCCTTCTAAAATGCTGGGATTACAGGCATGAGCCACCACGTCTGGCCTCAACCCAATAATTTGATTTTATTTTACCCCAGGATAAAGAGTTCTTCGTCATTTAGATTAGAGCTACAGTTCCCTGCAGCCCATCGCAGACTAATGATTGAATGGTTATGTTTTAGCAGCCAGCAAATAAAGTCGAAAGTGTCCCATCCGAGGAAACCTTTGAACCAAGCCAGGAACTCCCTGCTGAGACCATCAGGGACCCCAGTCTGCAGGATGCACTGGAGGTGGTATCCAAATTCTTCCCCTTGCCCAAGGCTCCCGGTGGGGGCCATCTACCGTCACTGAGGTCAACTGCATGCACACAGCAGCTGTTAATTTTTCAGCCTCATTTAACAAAAGATAAGAATCGACTTTCCTCTTCCCCTGCCTCTGATTCTTCTGTCTTCTCTCTGGCGTTTGCCTGGGGTGATTGGCTGACTCTCTTTTGCCATCTTCAAGTCTGATCATCACACCTTTTCTCTCTTTAAAAACTGTTCTGCAAAAGTGATCAGGAGGGAAGCTGAGGGACTATGGTAATTAATGCATAGCAATCCATTTTCTGAAATGAAGAGATTAAAAGCTGAAAATTGGAGGGAGTGGGGCATGCAAATGTTCGAATCCAAATGGGGCATGCAAATGATTTCTTCTTTCGGGATGAAATGAGAGATGCATGCTTTCTGTTCCTTTCTCTTAGAGATGTTCTCATCTTCAACTACATTCTCTCCATGAATGCATTTAATGAAAGCAGTTGCTAACGTTTTCTCTTTCTCTTTAAGCATGATCTAATAATGCCATTTGGTCTTTAAGTAATAATCAATACAGCTCTAGAGCTAGGTTTAGGTCTAGACTGAAAGTTGGTATTGAACGCACACTTTAGAATGTGACCTACTATATCATAAATGTTTTTGTTGGCTAAATGCCTTCCCTGGACAGTCACCCTTGGAGAAAATGTGAAAGTTTTTTTCCTCATTCTTACTTGGTTAATGTTCAAATGCAGCATTTCGAACTTAATTTCTAGAGCTATTGGTTGAGGTCAAGATTTCTTATAAACATGTGAATGTATCCCTTCGGCATGTTCCACCCTTGTGGTCATCATTTGAGGCTCTATGAATTGAATCTGTAGTTATTAGTGGGTGACGGGGCATCAGTGTGAGGTTGGGTAGACCTACGTTGGACAGCTCAGCCATGTGATAGGTTTGGGATCCTGGGTGAGTTCATTACTTTTTCTTTTTATAAATTATTATTATTATTATTCAGAGACAGGGTCTTGCTCTGTAGCCCAGGCTGGAGTGCAGTGGCATGATCATAGCTAAACAATCCTCCTGCCTCAGCCTTCCAAGGAAATGGGACTATAGGCATGGGCCACTGCAACCAGCTAATTTTTTATTTTTATTTTTGTAGAGTTGGGGTTTCACTATGCTATCCAGGCTGGTCTCAAACACCTGGCCTCACGTGATCCTCCTTTGTTGGCCTCTCAAAGTGCTGGGATTACAGGCATGAGCCACCGCGCCCGGCCTGAGCTCACTACTTTCCTTCAGTGTTCATGAGGGGGAGGCTGGGCTGCCCGCCTCGCAGAATTGGAAGGAGGAGTATTAAAAAGGAGAGTGGTCTAGGGAAAGCCCTAGTTAGTGCTTGGCCCATAAAGATGAGGAAAATCTCAGTCATTGATTTGCTAAACTGGGGCACTTTGACCTTCTTCTCCTGTGTGTCCACACTGTCCTCTAGGGGACCTTTATTTAGTGTCTTGTATAATACCCTAATTCATCACATTGGAGCAGCTTGTTGTTTTCTTGGATACTCATCTCTTGTTAGAAATGTCACAATCACTGTGCTAGTTTGTCTTGAAAACTAGTATGGGGTTGGGTGCTGTAGGTCCTGTTAATTCCAGAAACATCTCATTCTCAGGAACTGAATAGATCTAAATGCAAGTGCCTTAGAGGGGAGAAATGCTGCAGTATCCTGAAGTGGACTTTTAAATGTATTTGTTAACTCTTGCTATCACCTTAATCAATAGGATAGCTGTCTTTAAATAAAATATAATATATGGGAACGAGTGTAGAAGGCAGAATCTTATATGTAAAAACCTTTTAAAAACACTGTGGCAAGTAATTAGAGAAGAAAGTAGTATATACTCATGGTGTAAAAACTCAAATATATCTTTCTATATATCTATCTCTATACATATCATGTATCTATCTACCTCTTATCTGTTTTCTTTTTTTTCTTTTTCTTTTTTTTTTGATGGAGTCTCACTCTGTCGCCCATTCTGGAGTGCAGTGGTGCGATCTCAGCTTACTGCAACCTCCGCTTCCCAGGTTCAAGTGATTCTCCTGACTCAGCCTCCCGAGTAGCTGGGACTACAGTTGCCCATGACCAAGCCTGGCTAATTTTTGTATTTTTAGTAGAGATGGGGTTTCACCATGTTGGCCAGGTTGGTCTCAAACTCCTGACCTCAATTGATCCACCCGCCTCGGCCTCCCAAAGTGCTGGGATTACAGACGTGAACCACCACACCCAGCTATCTATGTGTTTTCTATTTGTCATCTATCTCATCTATATATCCAGTCATCCTCACATCTAGATAATAGATACATAGATATAGAAGAGATAAATGATAGGTAGTAGATAAATAGAGATGATAGATAAATGAATGATAGAGTGATAGAGAGAGAGAGATATTTTAGATAAACAGATAAATGATAGAGTGATAGATGATCGATAGAATGGATAGATGGATGGATGGATGCATAGATGGATAGATAGAGTGATAGAAAGTACATAGGTAGAGATCACAGATAGATAAATAGGTAGATAGACGATGGAGTGATAGACGACATGATTTATTGATAAATAGAATGGATGGACAGATGGATGGATGGATGAATGGATAGATAGAACATAGGTAGATAGATGAGACAGATGATAGATAATAAATGGTTGGTAGATGAGATAGATGATAGATAGATAGATAGATGTGTGTGTCTATTATTGTTACCATCTTTAAATTTTTAAGTCTTTTTCTAGTTCTTGGTAAGAAGTGTCTAAAGCAAACGTATTTATTCTTTTTGTTGACTCATCTGAAAGCCAAACAAAAGTGTGTGTGTGTGTGTGTGTGTGTGTGTGTGTGTGTTGTTACATGCTTGCATATTCATCTATTTTTTCATATGTCCCTTAAGAAGGGAGAAACTCTGCATTGAAAAAACTATCAGAATTATTATTTAAATTCCTTTGCCAAGCAGTCCAAATTATTATAGGCTTTACTTACATGAGGTGAGTTTTTTTTTTTTCATTTAACGTAGTTTGGTTATTCACTGTCATACAAAACAGAAGTTTTGGTGGGTGACAGTACTAAGTAGTGTGTGTGTTTAAAATGGTTTAGTGGCTAGAAATGAAAACAATTCAGGAAAAAGAACACATACAATTACATTTTATAAAATTTCAAGAAAACTTAAGCAAAAAAATTATCTTCTAAGCATATTAAACTAAAGCTAGTGTGTATTTAGCTCAAAAGAAAAGTGCTGCTGGGTGTGCAGGCTCACGCCTGCAATCCCAGCTCATTGGGAGGCCAAGGCAAGAGGATTGCTTGAGCCCAGGAATTCAAGACCACCCTGCGCAACATAATGAGACCCCATCTGTGCAAAAAATACAAAAATTAGCTGGGCATGGTGATGTGCACTGTAGTCCCAGCTACTGAGGAGGCAGAGGTGGGAGGATCTCTTGAGCCCAGGAGGTTGAGGCTGCAGTGAGCTATGACTGCACCACTGCACTCCAGCCTGGACGACAGAGTGAGACCTGTCTCATTAAAAACAAAGTGCTAGTGATTCGCAGTCTCTTTTAGAGAACTGAGACGCATCTTTCTGCAGAACCCACACTGGATGGGTTGTAGCAGTCTTTCCCTTGATAACGGACAGCTGCAAAAACCATCTCCCACTGATTATCTTCCCTAGGTCGACCTGGCCGTCTCTGTTTCCCAGATCTCCATCGAAGAGAAGGTGAAGGAATTGAGCCCAGAGGAAGAGAGGAGGAAGTGGGAGGAAGGCCGTATCGACTACATGGGGAAGGACGCGTTTGCCCGCATCCAGGAGAAGCTGGACCGGTTCCTGCAGTAATCCGGCAGCTGGTGGGCGTTGCGTATAGTTAGACAATGTCCTGTTGGGTGATCCTCTTGCGTGGAGATCTCCTCTGGTCCTTTCAAAGGAAAACGCTGTTGAACCTTGTGCCTCTATTTATGCTTAATCCATTTGAGTGCCTCACACAAAAAACGTAGAGTATAGAAATCCACCTTAATGCCCCTCGCCCCAACCCCTCCACCAATGCCTTCTGGGCTTTCTTCAGAGGTCACTTCTACCCTTGAACCTGTTGGCAAAAGTGAGCAGTAATAAAATTCTAGTAGACCCTTGATGGTGGTGTCTGCTGTTGCCCGAAAGACCTCTGAAGTACGCTGGAGCTGTGTCGTACAGGTGCTATGAGACCTACCCTATTTAGAATTAAACCTCACTGCAAATGTCCTCCCATTACTAAGCTAACAACACTAATATACGTATTTAGCACCTCTGAGGCTTTGCCAAGGAGATCCGTTTCTGTAGGGCTAAGGAAACATTCAGACATGGTGACTTTGACTCTCATTTGGACTTGGCGAAGCGTATCCGAGAAACGCCCCGGCTGTGGTCTCTCTGCTTTAAATCCTAACAGGACTTCCTAGAGCGTTGACAGAAATTCTACTTGTGGACTTAGGGAAGAAAGGTTGTAGGTGGCTTGGGGGATGCAGGTGGCTTAGGGGATCTAAACCGATTCACTTGCTGGTTGAGAAGAATCAAGGGCTTGTCCCCAAACGATTTAGAGCAACAACTTGCTCAGGATAACAGGATCTAGAGATGCTCTCTGCTTGATGACAAAAGTCAGGGTGCAGTCGGTCCACCTTTGACTGCTCTTGGCTTGGTCTCTACCGTCACTACCTCAGTTCTTAATAACTTAGTGAATCACTGCGCTCCTCGAAGTCATTTCCACTCAGCTCTTTCCAGAGAATTCTCAGTTTTATGAGATGGGACACTTTATTCCACGAGAAAGCCTCATTGTCAGAAGTATCTTCATTCAATGGGCACGGTATGCTGTGTATCTCAACAGGTGGCTGTCGGGGGCCACCGAGAGTGTCGTTAAAAATGGGCGTCGTTGTAATAAAGAGAGGAAAGTGCGATTTTTGAAATGTTTGGAAGGTTTATTTATCATGCACATCCCAGGGAAAAGCAGAGAGTAAATTAGAGATGGGATAGGAAGGTTGTGGGAGAACTCGATTCTAGCCTGTATCAGCTGGATGTGTTTACGTGGAGAGGAGTGGCCACTTTTTAGGTCACCTGAAGCAGTTTAGCCTTTGGATAGAGGAACCTGCCTGAATTTATGGCATTAGTGGTGGCATTTTTTTTGTGCAAGATGTGATGGAGGGGCTGTTTCTCTTTCCTTGTGGTTGGTTAATAATCTTCAGTCTCAGAGGGCGATGTTCATAGGATATTTCAGGGGTTCATTTAAAATAGCCATATGGCTACAGTCTCAGGTGAGTCAGGGTTGGATGGTCATTGGCTTTCAGAGGGAGACCACAGGAATGTTCAGGGAGAAAATGTCAGCTTCTCTGAGGACCAGAATTCACGTTCACAGGCAGTGATGAGCTGGCTTATGGAGTGAGTCCAGTCTGGAATTCTGCCATGCATTCTAGCCTGTATCATCTCATTTGGACAAATGCTGACACGTTTAAATTAAAATGTTAAAAAACAGCCATGTGGTCTCCTTCCAGTGTGTCTGCCTGTTTCCTGCGATATCAGAGTTATATTTTACATTAAACCAAGGGCAGGGCCTTTCTATTTCATTTTCGGCCTTTTCTATTGTATTTTGTTTTGAAAATAGTAAGCATTGGGCTGGGCGTGGTGGCTCACTCCTGTGATGCCAGCACTTTGGGAGGCTGAAATAGGTGGATCACTTGTGGCCAGGAGTTCAAGACCAGCCTGGGCAACATGGTGAGAGCCCGTCTCTACCAAAAACACAAAAAAATTAGCTGGGCATGATGGCACATGTCTGTAATCCCAGCTACTGAGGAGGCTGAGGCACAAGAGTTGCTTGAGCCAGGGAGGCAGAGGTTGCAGAGAGCTGAGATCGTGCCACCATACTCTAGCCAGGGTGACAGAGTGAGAATCTGTCTCAAAAAATAAATACATAAATAAAATATAATATTAATAATAATAAGCATTATTTGAGCTGGAATTGCAAGGTAAAACTTTAAAAGTAAACAGTAAATTATTTTATTTTTGATTTAAAATGTTTTTTAATTGTCATGTAATAATTGTACATTATTACGGGACACATAGTAAAGTTGCAATACATGTAATGTATGCTGATCAGGTCGCGGGAATTAGCATATCCATCTTCTCCAGCCTGTACCATTTTTTGTGTTGGGAACATTCAGTATTCTACTTCTATAGACATATATTTGAAACTATATATGATTTTGGGCTGTAGTCATCCTACAGTGCTGTATACCAGCGGTCCCCAGCCTTTTTGGCACCAGGGACCAGTTTCATGGAAGACAATTTTTCCAGAAACCAGGCTTGGGGGATGGTTTGGGGATGATTCAGGTGCATGACACTTACTGTGCACTTTTTTTTTTTTTTTTTTTTTTTTTGAGATGGAGTCTTGCTCTCTGCCCAGGCTGGAGTGCAGTGACCAGATCTCAGCTCACTGCAAGCTCCGCCTCCCGGGTTCACGCCATTCTCCTGCCTCAGCCTCCCGAGTAGCTGGGACTACAGGCGCCCGCCACCTCGCCCGGCTAGTTTTTTTGTATTTTTAGTAGAGACGGGGTTTCACCGGGTTAGCCAGGATGGTCTTGATCTCCTGACCTCGTGATCCGCCCGTCTCGGCCTCCCAAAGTGCTGAGATTACAGGCTTGAGCCACCGCGTGCCGGCCTGTGCACTTTATTTCTATGATGATTACATTGTAACATGTAATGAAATAATTACACAACTCAGCAACTTGTAGAATCAGTGGGATCCCTGAGCTTGTTTTCCTGCAACTGGACAGTCCCATCCAGGGGTGATAGGAGACAGATCATCAGGCATTAGATTCTCAAAAGGAGCACGCAACTTAGATCCCTTGCATGCGCAGATCACGGTAGGGTTTGCATTGTTACGAGAATCTAATGCCGCTGCCGATCTGCCAGGAGGCAGAGCTCAGGTGGTAATGGGAGCGATGGGGAGCAGCTATCAATACAGATGAAGCTTTGCTCACTCACCCGCTACTCACCTCCTGCTGTGCAGCCCAGTTCCTAACAGGCCGTGGACCAGCACTGGTCTGCAGCCCAGGAGTTGGGGACCCCTGCAATAGAACACTAGAACTAGCTTAAAAAGTAAAAACTAGAGCAGAGGATACCAGAGGCCAGGAAGGGTAGGGAGAAGGGGTGATAGAGAGAGATTTGTTAAAGGGTACAAAATTACAGCTAGATAGAAGGAGTCAGTTCCAACAATAAATTTAAATTATCAGATGGATTTTTCAGAATTGCTGGTCACAGTAAAATGCATAGAACTGTTTACTTAACCCTTTGTAATCTTGTAGGGTCTCTTTAGGAAAGGTACCCATTTTCTGAACTTTGCTTTGTCAATTTCATTCATTCATTTATTCATTTGTCATATGCATATTGAGTGCTCTCTTTATACCCAGCTCTGTGACATGGGATAAATCAATATACCATAAGTTTGTGAATATACACTTTATTCCATGAGAAAGTCTCATTGTCAGAAGTATCTTCATTCAATGGGCACAATATGCTGTGTATCTCACCTCGTGGCTGTCAGGGGCCACCGAGAGTGTCGTTAAAAATGGGCATATTGATTGACGTCACTTGTGTCCCTAGAATGTATGAAACCAAACCATGCTCTGGCCACCTTGGGCTCATGTTGTCAGGCCCTCCTGAGGCCGTGTCACGGGTGTGTGTCGTCAACCTTGGCAAAATAAACTTTCTAAACTAACTGAGACCTGTCTCAGATTTTCAGGGTTCACAGGTGCAGTGCTCAGTATGTGGGTGGTGGGTTCATGCATACCCCATACCTCACTACCACTGAATATGCCCTAGTAGCCAACTGGCACGTGTACCCCTTAGACCTAAAATAAAAGTTGAAATTATTTAAAAATAAATAAATAAAGGTTGTGAGATTATTATTTGGTGGCAGGTGGAAATGATGTGGGAAGGAACGGATTTCTAGATCTATTGAATTGGCAGGGTGGATTGATGCCTATAGATCCACAGGAACAAGTTATAGTATTTTTGTTCCTCAAAGTAACTTGGTCAAATCCTGCTGAAACGTTTGGCTGATACTTGGAAGCACCAAACAGGTCCTAGTGTTAAAGCGTTTTGGGGTGGAACTGTAGTTTGAAGCAGAAAGGGGTTTCTTTCTGACCACCACTGTTGAATTAGGAAAAGCAGAGCAATTCTTTCTGGTTTCATAGACCTCTGCTCTTTAGTGTACAGTACCATTTTAAAAATTATTTATGTATATTTGGCCAATTACAGTGACTCACACCTGTACCCGGTACTTTGGGAGGCCAAGGCAGGCAGATCGCCTGAGGTCAGGAGTTCAAGACCAGCCTGGCCAACATGGTGAAACCCCGTCTCTACTAAAAATACAAACATTAGTCAGGCATGGTGGTGCATGCATGTAATCCCAGCTACTCAGGAGGCTAAGGCAGGAGAATTGCTTGAACCCAGGAGGTGGAGGTTACAGTGAGCTGAGATTGCACCACTGCACTCCAGCCTAGACAACAGAGTGAGACTCTATCTCAAACAAAACAAAACAAAACAAACCCATAATAGAAAAATAAAATAATTAAATAATCTATTTTAATTATTTTGTTTTATTTTATTTTATTTATTTTATTTATTTTTTTTGACACAGAGTCTCACTCTGTTGTCCAGGCTGGAGTGCAGTGGCCTGAGCATGGCTTCCTGCAGCCTCCAACTCCAGGGCTTAAGTGATCCTCCCACCTCAGCCTCTCAAGTAGCTGAAATTACAGGCCTGTGCCACCACACCCAGCTAATTTTTTAAACTTTGTAGAGGTGGGGTCTCATAGGAGTCTCACTATGTGGCCCAGGCTGGTCTCCAACTCCTGGCCTCAAGCAATCCTCCTGCTTTGGCCTCCTGAAGTACTGAGGATTACAGGCCTGACCCACTGCACCTGGCCCCCATTTTTTTTAATAGATCAAAGGAGTTGCATAGGTTTACAAACTTGATGTCTTCTATCCCTGCTCTATCCATCATCCTAAGAAACAAAATGAAGTTTTTCTTGGCACAGACAATACCTGTTGGAAGCACATTCGTGGAAATCCAGCTATACCCAGTATGAGACATATACTGTGCAAGAATATACTTTCCATAGGATTGCAGCCTGCCTTGAGGATCTTGCCCTGGTTCCGCTGCATAGCTGCTAAATGCCGATGCTCTGTGAGTCTGCCGTGACTGCGGCATGCGTCGCCCAACACTCAGCCGCACAAAAGAGCTTTTCTGTTCCTCTTTCCCTCCCTAGCACACTCCTCTTGAATATCACTACTATGTTTTGATTGTTCAATATGTAAAAAGCAGTCCAATGTATTATTTTTTTAATGTTTAAAGGGTTCTTTTTTTTTTTTTTTTTTTTAACGACACAGGGTCTTACTCTGTTGCCCAGGCTGGAGTGCAGTGGCATGATCATATAGCTCACTGCTGCCTCAACCTCCTGGGTTCAAGTGATCCTCCCATCTCAGCCTCCCAGGTGGCTGGGACTACAGGCAAGAGCCACCATGTCTGGCTCAAATTGTACCAGATTTACCAGTGGGACTCTCTTTAGATGGATTCTTAAGTCTATGAACTGATCCCATTAGTCTTTTTTTATTTTTCTTTTTATTCATTTTTGTTTAAGACAGAGTCTCACTCTGTCATCCAGGCTGGAGTGCAGTAGCGCGATCTCGGCTTGCTGCAGCCTCCACCTCCCGGGTTCAAGTGATTCTCCTGCCTCAGCCTCACGAGTAGCTGGGATTATAGGCACGTGCCACCATGCCTGGCTAATTTTTGTATTTTTAGTAGAGACGGGGTTTCACCATGTTGGTCAGGCTGGTCTCAAACTCCCGGCCTCAAGTGATCTGCCTGCCTTGGCCTCCCAGAGTGCTGGGATTCCAGAGTGCTGGGATTCCAGAGTGCTGGGATTCCAGGCGTGAGCCACCGTGCCCAGCCCCCATTAGTCTTTGATCACTTCCTTGCTTCCTGGCAAAATGAGATTCTCCAGAACCATCATAGATTTTCTCCCCTCACACCTGGGGCCAGACATTTCTCCAAGGTCTTATTTTTAAGAACAAGCCAATTTTGATGTTCTAAATTGACTTCACACCTCATCAGGGAAACGCAGCCAGTAGTTTAAAAACATCTTTGTAACAAATGAACGCTAAGCCCCACATCTTCTCTCCTTATCTATAAAATAGGGATTACAATACCACATGCTCATGGGAATTTTCTGAGGATAAAATGCGACAATGAACGGAAAGCTGTTAGCACAGTCTGTGGTAACTATTAAGCATGAAAGCATGAGCTGCTGCTTTCATTGTCAACATCTGATTGAAATCTTGTTTTTGAGACAGGGTCTTACTGTGTTGCTTAGGCTGGAGTGCGGCGGCACCATCAGGGCTCACAGCAATCTTGAGCTCCCAGGCTCAGGTCATCCTCTTGCCTCAGCCCCTCAAGTACCTGGGACGATAGGCATGCACCACCATGTGCAGCTAATTTTTTTTTAGTAGAGACAGATTTCACTGTGTTGCCCAGGCTGGTCTCGAACTCCTGGACTCAAGCGATCTGCCCACCTCTACCTCCCAAAGTGCTGGGATTACAGGAGTGAGCCACCGTCCCTGGCCTTACTGAGATCTTTAGAGATACTGCCAATAACTTGGGTTTTAAAAATTATATTGCTTGAGCCCGGGAGGTGGAGGCTGCCGTGAGCCAAGATCATGCCACTGCACTCCTGCTTGGGTGACACAGCGAGGCTATGTCTCAAAAAAAAAAAAAAAAAAAAGAAGAAAAAAAATTACCATTAAGATAAAAAATGTTTATGACTGTGTATGATAATGTTTACAAATTTAGCCAGCCTACGCAACATAGCAAGACCCTGTCTCTATAAAAATACACAAATATAGCCAGGCATGGTGGTGCATGCCTGTAGTCCCAGCTTCCTGGGAGGCTGAGGTGGGAGGATTGCTTGAGCCCAGGAAGTCAAGGCTGCAGCAAGCCATGATCGCACCACATACTGTGTAGCCTGGGCAACAGAGCAACACCCTGTCTCAAAAAGGAAAAAACTTAGAAATATTAGTAAACATGCTAGACACCTGTTCATTAATTCTGCTTGAACACGTGCTGAAGGAAAAGAAGTGACTTGAATAGAGCTATGGGCTTTTATCCAGCACATCTGCACCAGACAGCCCCTGTGCACAGGTATTTGATTCACTGTGGCACAGCAGGATCCGAGTGTTGTAAGATGAGAAGAGAGGGGTACGTGTTTTTGAGGACTGGCCCACATTTCACGTTTCTGGCCAGGTACAGTGGTTCTCGCTGGTAATCCCAGCACTTTGAAAGGCCGAGGCGGATGGATCACTTCAGGTCAGGAGTTCGAGACCAACCTGACCAACATGGTGAAACCCCATCTCTACTAAAAATATGAAACTTAGCCAGGTGTGGTGGTGCACTCCTGTAATCCCAGCTACTCGGGGGACTGAGGCAGGAGAATCGCTTGAACCTTGGAGGCAGAGGTTGCAGTGAGCCGAGATCGCGCTACTGCACTCCAGCCTGCGCAACAGAGCAAGACTGTTTCAAAAAAAAAAAAAACAAAAAACAGATTACGCTTTTCTTCATCTTCAGCTGTTGCGAAACCTGGCACCGTGTCCATTGGAGGCTGTCGTTGCCGTGGTTTAAATACCTCTTTCTTCCATTATGGGTGCAATCCCTTTTCAGCACTCTCGGGATGGTTGATTTGGCAAGGCTTTGCGATATGTCAAGGTTCAGGGGAAAGTGGGGTAACGAAAAAGGAGGAGAGGAGAAAACAGAAGAGAAAAATACAGGAAAAGGAGGCAAGAGTTGAAGCAACATAAACTGGGGTCTCTCTTTTTTTATTGTAGTGCAAAACACAAAACATTAAATTTACTATCTTAACCATTTTCAAGAGTACAATTCAGGCCAGCTGTGGTGGCTCATGCATGTAATCTCAGCACTTTGGGAGGCCAAGGTGAGTGGATCTGTTGAGCTCAGGACATGGAGATGAGCCTGTGCAACATGATGAAACCTCGTCTCTACAAAAAAATACAAAAATTAAAACAAGAAGCGGGGGAGTAGAGTGAAGAGTTGAGTAGAGTTAAGTCTAATCACATTGCTGTGCATGGCTCTTCAAAACGTTTTCATCTTGCAGAACTGAAGCTCTGTGCCTGATAGCAGTGGGGGAGACCTCAGTTACCCTGAGTTCCCAGTGGCGAATCTGTAGGGGTGTACAGCAATTTCAATCCTTGCCTCCTCGGAAGAAAGAATTTGACTGAGGGCGTAAGGCAGAAAAAGAGACCGAGGCAAGTTTCAGAGCAGAAGTGGCCGTTTATTTTAAAAAGCCTTAAAACAGGAAGAAAGGAAGGTACTCCTGGAAGAGAGGCAAGTGCACAGCTGAAGGGCAAAGAGAGCGAGAGGGAGGGAGTTTAACCTTGACCCTGGGAGTTTACATGCTGGCCTCTTTCTTACCCGTGACTCTTCCCTTGGGATGGGCAGCCCACATAAGCAGTGCCCTCCTCACCCTTGGAAAGTGAGCATGTGCAGTGTGTTTAGGGAATGTACGAATGCCCATCTGAGGCTTTCTTCCTTCTCTGGTGGAGGCTCCCGGAAGGTCATACTTCGCCATTCCATCTCTTTTCCCTGGCATTTACAGTTAGTTAACACTTTAATGTGAATAGCTGTGTTGCTGGAAAGGAGTCCAGATCCAGACCCCAAGACAGGGTTCTTGGAGCTCGTGCAAGAAGGAATTGAGGGCGAGTTCACAGAGTCAAGTGAAAGCAAGTTGATTAAGAAAGTAAAGGAATACCTGAATGGCTCCTCCATAGACAGAGCAGCCCCGAGGGCTCCTAGTTTCCCATTTTTACGGTTATTTCTTGGTGATGTGCTAAACAAGGGGTGGATTATTCATTCTTTCCCTTTTTAGACCATATAGGGAAACTTCCTGACGTTGCCGTGGCATTTGTAAACTGTCACAGCGCTGGTGGGAGTGTAGTAGTGAGGACCACCAGAGGTCACTCTTGTCACCATCTTGGTTTGGGTGGGATCTGACTGCAACCTGTTTTATCACCGAGGTCTTTGTGACCTGTATCTTGTGCCGACCTCCTGTCTCATCGTGTGACTAGGAGTGCCTCACACACCTCCTGGGAAGGCAGCCCAGCAGGTCTCAGGCTCATGTTACCCAGCCCCTATACAAGATGGAGTGGCTCTGCTTCCAATGCCTCTGATAGTGTCACAGCCCATGCTCACTCATATTTGGCTCAGAATAAATCTTTTCAAATATTTTAGAGTTTTCCTGTTTTTATCAGCAGCATCTTGTCTGATTCCAATGAGGAGCTCTTGAAAACTAAAACCAGGAAGTCTTCCCCATGGGAGAAGCACCCCCAAATCTCCTCGTTCTCACCAAGCAGGCACACTGGCGGATCTTCCTTTCCTCCCTGCCTCCCCTTCTCCTCCTGCCCCACCTGGTGTTTCCTTTTCCGCGAATGCTGTCCATTCTCACAGTTCCCTAACTCTTGGCTCTGCAGGAAAATGACTTCACAGGAATTTCTCCTTGGAAGGATTTTATAACCCAACGGATGTACCCTGATGGGACAAAACCCAGGGGTGAAAAATTACAACATCAATGTTATTGGAAACAGGTCCCTATCTGGATCCCAAGAGAGGGTTCTCGGATCTTGGCGGCCAGAAAGAATTCGGGGCGAATCCATGGAGTAAAGTGAAAGCAAGTTTATGGAGAAAGTAGAGGAATAAAAGAATGGCCACTCCATGGGCAGAGCAGCGGCGTGGGCTGTTGGTGGACTTTTGTAATGGTTATTTCTTGATTGTCTGCTAAACAGGGGGTGGATTATTCTTGAGCTTTCTGGCAAAGGGGTGGGCAATTCCCAGAACTGAGGGTTCCTCCACTTTTAGATCATATAGGGTAATCTCCTGACATTGCCGTGATGTTTGTAAACTGTCCTGGCGCTGGTGGGAGTGTCTCTTAGTAGTCTGTGCTTTCTGATTAGCATGTAATGAGCTATGAGGATGGCCAGAGGTCACATTTGTCACCATCTTGGTTTTGGTGGGTTCTGGCTGGCTTCTTTCACGCAAGCTGTTTTATCAGCAAGGTCTTTGTGACCTTTGTCTTGCGCTGACCTCCTGTCTCATCCTGTGACTTAGAATGCCACACCTCCTGGGAATGCCACTCAGCAGGTCTCAGCCTCATTTTACCCAGGCCCTATTCAGGATGGAGTCGCTCTCATTCAAAAGCCTCTGACAGCAAGACTGAAATAGCTTCAGTAGGGCCCATCTATGTCATGGGCAATTTTGAACCTTTCCTTTCTTCCCTCATTACCGCCCTCTAACCCAGTTCACGTCATGTGACTTGGTGACTTGGCCTCTGTCCAAGAACACTGAGACACCTTATTTGTCATTTTGTACACTGGTCAGTGATCTTGCATTCAAATGGATTTCTTCTCTCAGAGGGGAGTCCATTGGGGATGAAGTGAAGGGTCAAAGGCCAGCCAGAATTCATAGGATAGAGTCGGCAGAGAGCCTGGAAAGCGGGAATCTTGTTGGTGGCTGGCAGAGAGGCCAGTCCAGGCATTCTGCCCTTCAGGAAGTTGTGTAGAGCCTCGCAGAAGACAATGGCAGCTGTTTGGGCATTCTTTGGCAGTGTTGTGGATTTGGCTGTTGCTGTGGTCTCAATGCTTGCCTTGAACATTGTGTGCCTTGAACATTCATGTGTTGAAACCTAATCCCCAAAACAATAGTATTAGGAGATAGTGCTTTTAGGAAACAATTCAGGATCTAGACTCATGAATGGGATAAGTGTCCTTATAAAAGGGACCCCAGGCCAGGGGCTGCGGGTGGCTCACGCTTGTAATCCCAGCACTTTGGGAGGCCGAGGCAGCTGGATCACCTGAGGTCAGGAGTTCGAGACCAGCCTGGCCAACATATAGTGAAACCACGTCTCTATAAAAAACACAAAAACAGGCATGGTGGCGCACACCTGTAATCCCAGCTACTCGGGAGACTGAGGCAGGAGAATCGCTTGAATCCAGGAGGCGGAGCTTGCAGTGAGCCGAGATTGTGCCACTGCACTCCAGCCTGGGTGACAGAGTAAGACTCCGTCTCAAAATATAAAACAAAATAAAATTTAAAATAAAATAAAATAAAATAATGAATAAAATAAAATTTAAAAGGTGAGCCATTGTGATGGGTGGAAATCATGTAAACCTGGACCAACTCAGGCAAAGATGTTGATGGGACATCACAGGTAACAGCCATTCCTCAGAGACTACCTGCCAAATTGCTCCCCAGCTGTCTCAGTCAATTTAAGCTGCCGTAAGAAAACCCCATAGACTACATGGTTTATCCCAACCAGCATTTGTGGCTCACAGTTCTGGAGGCTAAAGTCCAAGGTCAAAGAATGGCAGATTCAGTGTCTGGTGAGGACCCACTTCTGTTTCCTGCTCCAGGCTAAATGGTAACCGTAATAGGTTTGTCGCACGCAGCATGTCTATACCACAAGACTCAGGGCTGCAGAAGAGAAAAAGGTTTAATCATAGGGTCACCAAATGAGGAGATGGAAGGAAACCTTAAATCACTTGGGGTCAGGAGTTCGAGACAAGCCTGGCCAACATGGCAAAACCCCATCTTTGCTAAAAATATAAAAAATTAGCCAGGCTTGGTGGCAGGAGGCTGAGGCAGGAGAACCGCTTGAACCCGGGAGACGGAGGTTGTAGTGAGCCAAGGTCATGCCACTACACTCCAGCCTAGGTGACACAGCAAGACTCTGTTGAAAGAAAGAAAGAAGGAAAGAAGGAAAGAGAAAGAAAGAAAGAAAGAGAGAGAGAGAGAGAGAAAGAAAGAAAGAAAGAGAGAGAGAGAGAGAGAAAGAAAGAAAGAAAGAAAGAAAGGAAACAAAGAAAGAAAGAAACAAAGAAAGAAAGAAAATGAAAGAGACATACAGAAACATTCCATTGGTTACAGCTCAGCATTTGCCTTATTTGAACATGGTTAGAACAGTTGGCTCCCTGTGAGTGGTTGAAGTATGGCTGCTGGGATTGGTGGAGATGTAGCTATTGTTACAGAAGCATACTCTTAAGTTAGGTGATATGGTTTGGATCTGTGTTCTCACACAAATCTCATGTGGAATTGTAATCTCTAATGTTGAAGGCAGGGCCTGGTGGGAGATGACCGGATCATGGGGGCGGCGGTTTCTAATGGTTTAGCATCATCTCCTTGATGCTGTTCTCATGACGGAGTTCTCGCGAGATCTGGTTGTTTAAAAGTGTGTGACACGTCCCCGCTCTCTCTCTGTCCTGCTCCAGGCATGGTAAGACATGCTTGTTTTCCCTTTGCCTTCTACCATGACCGTAAGTTTCCTGAGGCCTCCCCAGCCATGCTTTCTATACAGCCCGTGGAACCATGAGCCAATTAAACCTCCTTTCTTTATAAATTACCCAGGCTCAGGGAGTTCTTTATAGCAGCGCAGGAACAGACTAATACCTTAGGTTTTCAGTCCGCCTGCCTACCTGCCAAGTTAGGTTACGGTTCACCCGCAAGGACTCAAGTATGTGAGTACGGAGACATTCTTAGGCCAGATTTTAGTTTGCTTTAACAGTTCAGATTCTTCTGCGTCCCTGTATCTTCAGAAATAAGGATGTTCCCTACCATTTGATCCAACAATCCCACTACTGGGTACCTACTCCAAGGAAAAGAAGTTACTATTTGAAAAAGATACTTGCACACACATGTTTATAGCAGCACAATTCACAATTGCAAAAAATGTGGATCCAGCCCAAATGCCTATCAATCAATGAGTGGATAAAAAAACTGTGATATATATATATGGATGATAGAATACTACTCAGCCATAAAAAGGAATGAATTAATGGCATTCACAGCAGCCTGGATGGAATTGGAGAGCATTATTCTAAGTGAAGTAACTCAGGAATGGAAAACCAAACATTGTATGTTCTTACTCATAAGTGAGAGCTAAGCTATGAGGATGCAAAGGTGTAAGAATGACACAACGGACTTTGGGGTCTTGCGGAGAAGGGCTGGAAGAGGGTGAGGGATAAAAGACTACACATTGCGTTCAGTGTACACTGTTCAGGTGATGGGTGCACCAAAATCTCACAAATCATCACTAAAGAATTTACTCATGGTCGGGCGTGGTGGCTCATGCCTATAATCCCAGCACTTTGGGAGGCCGAGGTGGGCAGATCAAGAGGTCAGGAGATCGAGACCATCCTGGCTAACACTGTGAAACACCGTCTCTACTAAAAATACAAAAAAAAAAAAAAATTAGCCGGGCGTGGTGGCGGTGCCTGTAGTCCCAGCTACTTGGGAGGCTGAGGCAGGAGAATGGCGAGAACCCGGGAGGCGGAGCTTGCAGTGAGCCAAGATCGCACCACTGCCCTCCAGCCTGGGCGATAGAGCGAGACTCCGTCTCAGAAAACAAAAAAAAAAATAAAAAAAACCCAACTTACTCATGTAACCAAATACCACCTGTTTCCCAAAAGCCTATGGAAACAAAAAAATTTAACAAAATTTTTTAAAATAAATTAAGGATGTTTCTTTCCTCTGGGTATTAAGGCACCTTTCAGATCAGGGTGGTTTGCCCTGCTTCAGGAGAGAAAGATGAGAGGAAGGTCAGAGAGACCGTCCCACTTCTGCTGTTTTCTCCAATGCCAAGGGGCCATGGTTTGGAGCGGCATGTCCTGAAACCCCTCATAAGCAACAGAAATGAACCTGGATTGCGTAAACAACACCATCCATGCATGGTGAGTGTGTGGGATCATTCGGAGAGTAAGGAACATGGAAGGGCTAGTGTTATAAAATGGCAGAATCAAGAACCGCCTGTGGAAAGCATGCAGCAGTGGCTTTATGGGATGACTGTTGTGAGATGCTCAGGGTGAACATGGGAGGATCCAAGCCTGAGACCCTGGCTCCTCCTTGGCTTGGGTCGGGGGAGAGCAGAACACCTTGATCTACTATCCCACCTTGTCCCCTGTAGGGAAGTAGAAGAGCCATAGCCACATGAGGTGATGTCAGTAAGAGCGAGATTGCTGTGTGACACCGCCACATTCTCCCTTCCTGATTCTCCAACCTGATCAGAATGTGGCTTTGTTCATAGACTAATGGCTAAATTGGCAAAATGCCCCAAGATATGGAGTTGCAAAAGAGCCATGATTGCTGTAGAAGCTGTGATCTGCAAAGCACTGAGAGCAGATGCCTGGCTCATGTCAAGCACTCAATAAATGTCACAACTGTACTCATTATTTTTTATCCTGAGGCCACATCCTGGCACAGGGAGAAGGGTGATTATCCATTATCCGAGGTCTAGCTGTGGGTTGGGATGGCAGTGCATTCGCTGTTTCTTATGTTTCTACTCAGGAGGCTGAGGCAGGAGAACTGCTTGAACCCACGAGGTGGAGGCTGCAGTGAGCCAAGATCATGCCACTGTACTCCAGCCTGGGCAACAAGAGTGAACAAAACTCCATCTCAAAAAAAAAAAAAGAAATTTTTGTTTTGTTTTGTTTTTTTGAGATGAAGCCTTGCTCTGTTGTCAGGCTGGAGGGCAGTGGTCCGATCTCGGCTCCCTGCAACCTGCTCATCCCGGGTTCCAGCGATTCTCCTGCCTCAGCCTCCTGAGTAGCGCAGGCATGTGCCACCACGCTCAGCTAATTTTTTTTTTTTTTTTGAGACGGAGTCTCGCTCTGTTGCCCAGGCTGGAGTGCAGTGGTGCACTCTTGGCTCACTGCAAACTCCGCCTCCTTGGTTCATGCCATTCTCCTGCCTCAGCCTCCTGAGTAGCTGGGATTACAGGCCCCCACAACAACGCCCAGCTAATTTTTTTGTATTTTTAGTAGAGGCGGGGTTTCACTGTGTTAGCCAGCATGGTCTCGATCTCCTGACCTCGTGATCCACCTTCCTCGGCCTCCCAAAGTGCTGGGATTACAGGCGTGAGCCACCGTGCCCAGTCAATTTTTGTATTTTTTAGTAGAGACTGGGTTTCACCATGTTGGCCAGGATGGTCTCCATCTCTTGACCTCGTGATCTGCCTGCCTCGGCCTGCCAAAGTGCTGGGATTACAGGCATGAGCCACCCCATGCCCGGCCGGAATTTGGCAAACTCAATCAAGTTTTTTAATTTTTTTATTATTATTTTTTTTAATGGGTCAGGCTTTTGGTGTCTTATCTAAAAAGTTTTCCTAACCCAAAATGGAAAAGATTTTCTCCTCTGTCTTCTTCTGCACGTGTTATAGAGTTTGCGCTTACACTTGGGTCTCTGATCACTTTGAGTTAATTTCGGTGCAGGGTTTTCCATTCATGGAACATGCAGTTGGATTTCTAATAGGTCAATATATGAAAAATTTCCCGCTGCAAAGTTTTTCTTTTCTTTTTTTCCCTTTTTGTTTTTTTTGAGACTGTCACCCAGGCTGGAGTACAGTGGTACTCACATGATAAGCTCACTGCAGCCTTGACCTCCCAGGCTCAGGAGATCCTCCCACCTCAGCCTCCCAAGTAGCTGAGGCCACAAGTGTGTACCACCACACCTGCCTGATTTTATATTTTTTGTACAAACGGGGTCCCACTGTGTTGGCCAGGTTGGTCTCGAACTCCTGGGCTTGAGTGATCCTTCCACCTCGGTCTCCCAAAGTGCTGGGATGATAAGCATGAGCCACTGCACTCGGCCAGTTTCTAGTCTGGAGATTTGAGTGGACTTCCCAGCCCCCACACAGCATGCTCATGCTCCAGCAGAGCTTTCGTGTAAGACTGTGAGAGTGCAAGGAGAGAAAGGGCATGCCGCCAGCGTTGCAGCTTCTCGAGCTTCTCAGGGTCTCCTTCGTTCTGTTTCATGGGTTGCACACCAAGAAGGGCGAGAGGAATCTTGGTTTCGGGGGCCTCAAACCAGACATTGAGGAGGTGGGGGAGGCGGTTGCCACTCCGGTCCTTCAGTGCATCCAGGCTCTCTAACTGGTTAGGCCACTTGCAAACGTGCAAACCTTAAGTAAAGAAACAGACCCTGGGATCAGGGGGAGGTTTAAACTTTAACTAGCGCGTCATAAATCCCAGCCCTTATCTCGAACAAGAGTCAGAGTCGAAGACCAGACTTGCAGGCATCTCCCAAGATAAAGGCAGGCCCGCTGCAAGGCAGCTGTAAGTCAGCTCTCCTCCACCCCTCTGGCTGGCCCCTCCTTATCGGAGTCCTGCTTCCTTCCTCTTTAAATCTGCAGACAACGCTGCTGCTCTGCAGGTCTCTGCATATTGCCTCGGCTCACAGACTGGCTGCATACTTGGTATTTTCAGGGTTACGTTTGCAACACATGACTGGGGAAATGCATGAAAAGAAAATGATGCAAGAATTCAATGCGGACACTTTTAGGTGAGGAGATGTGACAAAAAGTCTCTGCCTGGCCAAACTGTAGCCGGGCTCCTGAAGCCCCTGCCAGGCCCGGTTGTGCGTTTCCCTATAAAATTAGATTTCAGCAAAGTAACTGCTGAGACACTTTAGTGAGAAGCCGCCACCCTTGATACCAGGTTCCTCATCGCCCACCACCCCCGGGTGATGTCTGACCCCCGCTGGTTGGCTTTAACAAGAATTCTGTGAGGTTGGTTTAGCCAGAACCCGCTTCACCTCTGATGTTTCCTTGTGCTTTGCCATCTACACACCCGCTGCCTGCCCCGTGGCTGTACATTCTCACTTGCCCTTGCTGTATTCATATTGGACGTTGAGCCAGCCGCTCTCCTACACTGTGAACCCCCATTGCAGTGGTCCCTGTACTTCACATGCTGAGCCGGGATAATGTCTTCATTATCTTTTTGGTGATGCTTTCACAAGTATGAGGTTCGTGCAAAAGTAATAACTGCAATTACCAACCTAATATCACTGAGTAATTTTTTTCTTTAACAAAGATTTTGTTCCTGGACGAATGAACGAGGGCTGGCTGCTTGTTCTTGGGGTTCAATAATGAGGTGCAGACAGATTGGGGAGAAGGGAATTTATTTCTGCAACGGGTTACAGGGAGGTCAGATTAACTCACCAGGTCAACTCAAAGTGACAAGTCGTTTCTCCAGGGTTTCTGTGCATTTTAAGCTCTATGCCCACGTGTATGATTGCGCCTAGGAGCCGGAGTATTTCAGTCAGTCCCTATCTAATCTTTAACTAGGGTGTGGGGTCTGCGAAGTTTTCTCTAGACACTTAGAAAGTTTCTTAATCTTCAGTGAGCCCTGGTATGAGGTGTATGTGTAAGAATGCTTTTATTATTCGATCTGATTTTAGGGTCTGAGGAAGCTCAGGCAGAGCCTTCGTAGATTTGTTTTGGCATTTTGGCCGTCCTTCCTCAGCACACTTTCTCCAGTTCTTTAATGTTTAACTTATGCATTCATCAGAATTATAATAAAGCGTTAGTGGAAAAACTGGTTGCTCCGGCTGCTGATGGAAACCTGGCATGCCACCATTTGACTCAAAGGGAACCTAACTCTCAAGGAGCCATAATCTCAGCACTTTGGGAGGCCCAAGTGGAGGATTGCTTGTGCCCAGGTATGCGAGACCAGCCTGGGCAACATAGGGAGACCCCATCTCTATACATTAAAAAAAAGTCAGGCATGGTGGCATGTGCCTGTTGCCTCAGCTACTCTGGAGGTTAAGGCTGGAGGATCGCTTAAGCCTGGGAGTTGGAGGCTGCCGTGAGCTGTGATTGTACCACAGCACTCCAGCCTGGGCAACAGAGCGAAACCCTGTCTCCAAAAACAAAACAAAACACAAAAACAAAAACAAAGAGCCATACAAGAAAGTTTTAAATAATGTATTTGTAAAAGCCCCAGTGGGGTTTTCTGCAGAAATCCTGGGTGCTTATAAGCCAGCCAGAACCTCTACCTTTAAAGCATATCTGTTCATGTCATAGGTCTTACAGGTGTGGAGGAAAGTTGAGGTTTTTAAATTTAAAAAAAATAAAAAAGAAGATGAGCAGTTCTGAATCTTTTTTTGTTTTCTTTTGAGCATGTTCTCTGGGTGGGGAATGTGCTATGGTTTTTGAAAACAAAGAAGAAAACGTCATTCTTCTATTCCAGGTTCTCACGCCGGCCTGGGGGAGTGTGATGTATTCTTTTTTAATGGATAGCATGAAGGTGCTATTTGCCCAAGTAGTGGGATGGGGTGACCGTGGAGGCCAAGGACAGAGGGTGAGATATTCAGCCTGGAGATGACCTTTAACCTCAAGACTTTCTTCCTTTTAAAACGTTTGCTGTTTGTTTGGTTTTTGTTTTTGTTTTTGTGTTTTTTTGAGACGGAGTCTTGCTCTTGTCGCCCAGGCTGAAGTGGCGCAATCTCGGCTCACTGCAACCTCTGCCTCCCAGTTCAAGCAATCCTCCTGCCTCTGCCTCCCAAGTAACTGGGACTACAGGTGTGCATCACCACACCCAGCTAATTTTTGTATTTTTTATAGAGACGGGGTTTCACCATGTTGGCCAGGCTGGTCTTGAACTCCTGGCCTCAAGTGATCCACCCGCATTGGCCTCCCAAAGTGCTGGGATTACAGGTGTGAGCCACTGTGCCCAGCCAAACGTTTGCTTTTTTAAAAAAAATTTTTTTTTTTTTTTTTTTTTTTTTTTTTTTTTTTGAGATGGAGTCTTGCTCTGTTGCCCAGGCTGGAGTGCCATCTCAGCTTACTGCAACCTCTACCTCTCAGGTTCAAGCAGTTCTCCTACTTCAGCCTCCTGAGTAGCTGGGATTACAGGTGCCCACCACCATGCTTGGCTAACTTTTGTATTTTTAGTAGAGACGGGGTTTCACCATGTTGGCCACTGTGGAACTCCTGGTCTGAAGTGATCCGCTCACCTTGGTCTCCCAAAATGCTGGGATTACAGGCATGAGCCACTGCACCCGGCCAATTGTATATTTCAAAATAACTAGAGGAGTATATTTAGAAATGTTCCCAACACAAATAAATGATAAATATTTGAGGTAATGGATAGCCCAGTTACCCAGATTTGATGACTACACATTGTATGCTTGTATCAAAAATATCACACCAACCCCATAGATATGTGCAACTGTGATGTATCCATAAAAGTTAAAAGTTTTAAAAATTGCCTGGCACAGTGGCTCAAACCTGTAATCCTAGCACTTTAGGAGGCCAAGTGGGAGGACTGCTTGAAGTCAGGAGTTTGAGACCAGCCTGGGCAACATAGTGAGACCCCATCTCTACAAAGAATACAAAAATTAGCTGGGTGTGTTGGTGTGTGCTTGTGGTCCCAAGGGAGCCTGGGAGGCTGAGGTGGGAGGATTGCTTGAGCCCAGGAATTCTAGACCAGCCTGGGCAACATAGCAAGACCCAGTCTCTACACAGATTTCAGAAAATTAGCTGGAAGTGGTGGCATATGCCTGTGGTCCCAGCTAGTTGGGAGGCTGAGGTGGGACGATTGCTTGAGCCCAGGTAGTTGAGACTACAATGAGCTGTGATGGTGCCACTGCACTTCAGCCTGGGCAACAGAGCAAGACCCTGTCTCAAAACAAAACAAAAGAAACAAACAAAAAACCCTCAGAACTAACTGTTCAGATTTTTTAAAAAGTGACTGTATGATTACATTAGGCCCACCCAAATAATCCAGAATCATCTCCCCATATTAAGACACTTAATTTCATGAAATCTGTGAAGTCTGTTTTGCCATGCAATGTGATATGGTTTGGCTGTGTCCCCATCCAAATCTCATCTTGAATTCCTACATGTTGTGGGAGGGAGCCGGTGGGAGGTAATTGAATCATGGGGGCAGGTCTTTCTCATGCGATTTTCGTGATAGTGAATAAAAGTTTCCCTGCGCAAGCTCTTTTCTCTTTGCCTGCCACCATCCTTGTAAGACATGACTTGCTCCCGCTTGCCTTCCACCATGATTGAGGCTTCCCCAGCCATGTGAAACTGTAAGTCCATTAAACTTCTTTCTTTCGTATATTTCCCAGGCTTGGGTATGTCTTTATCAGCAGTGTGAAAATAGACTAATATACAAGGTGACATTATACAAGGTGGTTAAGGGTTGAATGGTGTTTCCTCCCCCACAATTCATAGGTGGAAGATCTATCCCCTCTCCCCCATCTGTGAATGTGACCTTATTTGGAAATGCAATGTTTACAGATGTCATTAGTTTCGATGAGGTCATCCTGCAGGAAGATAGGCTGTAATCCCATGACTGGTGTCTTTATGAAAAGAGGAAGTTTGGACACAGACACACACAGAGGAGAACACCATGAAACCATGGGGCAGAGACTGGAGTGATGCTGCCAAAAACCCAGGGATGCCTGGAGTCGCCAGGGTCTGGAAGAGGCAGGAAGGATCCTCCCCTATAGCCTCCCATGGGAGCGCAGCCCTGAGACACCTTGATCTCAGCCTCCTGGACTCCAGGACTGGGTAAGGATAAGTATCTGTTGTTTAAGCCCCTGGTTTGTGGTAACTTGTTGTAGCAGCCACAGAAAACTAATTCACACATACTCATAGGCTCCAGGGATTCTGATGTCTGTATCTTGAACAGCATGAGGGGTCATTATTAAGCCATTGGCAGGGCTTTGGTTCTGATTGTGGCCATGGATTGCCTTTGGTCTGTTGGACACATCCTCTTCTCTGGAACGGCCGTGCTAACTTCATGTGATTAGATTAGGATGGGATTCTAAGGTGGATATCCCATTCCAACCATGGGTGGACATTTAATCCAGGAATGGCCAAGTCCTTCAGCCATAATGATTGGTACCAAGATGGGTGATATTGTTTGGCTGTGTCCCCACCCAAATCTCGTCTTGAATTGTAGTTCCATAATGTCCTAAACATTACAAACTGTAAATATTAGCTAACATGGCAAAAGGGACTTTGCGGCTATAATGAGTTAAGAATCCTGAGATGTTGGGAGGCTGAGGCAGGCAGATCATGAAGTCAGGAGATCGAGCCCATTCTGGCTAACATGGTGAAACCCCATCTTTCCAAAAAAAAAAAAAATACAAAAAAGTTAGCCGGGCGTGGTGGCGGGCACCTGTAGTCCCAGCTACTCGGGAGGCTGAGGCAGGAGAATGGCGTGAACCCAGGAGGTGGCGCTTGCAGTGAGCTGATATTGCACCATTGCACTCCAGCCTGGGCAACAGAGCTGGACTCCGTCTCAAAAAAAAAAAAAAAAAAAAAAAATCCTGAGATGAGGAGATGATCCTGGATTATCCTGGTGGGTTCTAAATAATCACAAGAGTCCTTATAAGAGGGAAGTAGGAGTGTCAAAGTCAGAGAAGGAGATGTGAAGAGGGAAGCAGAGGTCAGAGAAAGAGAGAGACTGGAGGATACTGTGCTGCTGGCTTTGAAGATGGAAGAAGAAGCCATAAGCCAAGGAACACCACAGCCTCTAGGAGAGGGAAATGCAAGGAAATGGATTTTCTTTTGGAACCTCCAGAAGGAACTAGCCTGCTGACACTTTGATTTTTTGACTTCTGATTACCACAACTATAAGAAAAATTGTGTTATTTTAAGCAATTAAGTTTGTGATATATTTTGTTACAGCAGCAATAGCAAACTCACACACTCCTCTAATGGTCTTTTAACCTCAGGTCCTGTCTCTCTCTCTCTCTCTCTTTTTCTTCTCCTCCTCTTTCCCGTCTCCTCCTCCTTTTTCTCTCATTCTCTTTCACCCCATCTGTTCTCTCCAGAGGGGCAGATGAACTTTTTCTTTACATGGGGGCTCCTGACTCCATAAAGAAGTCAGAAGCTGCCAGGTCTCCTAAGTCTAGGGCAGGAAGGATAGTATCAGCATCACTTCTGCTGCATTCTGTTGGTCAAAGCAAATCAGAGGCTCATTCCAGATCCAAGGGGAGGAAAAAGGCTCCAACTTGTAGCTGGGCTCATGTGGAAGGTAACGGGAGGACTTGGCAGCTGTTTTAAGACATGTACCACATCTAGATTTCAACCTACAGAAAAGTCCAAAGATACACCAACAGCAGCCCAAGTTAGTCAATAGAAGCTGGCTCAAGGCTGCCCCCTTTAGGTGGAGACTAACCAGCTCCCTGACATCCTTCAGTGAACTGCACCTTCCTCCTTTTTGCTGCCTGGAATGTCTACACGCTGCCTGGAGCTGTGGCAGCCATCTTGTGATGATGAGGCAAATCCTATGTGCAAGAGCAGGAAGCTGGAAAGAACCTGCCATCCCTGGATTGCTTCGTCTGTGACTCCCATTACCTGGGAGAGAACACATCTTTCTCTTGTTTAAGGCGTTCTTATTCCCAGTCTCCCTTTCTCCCCCGTATAACCCTAAAAGTACAGGAGTACGCTTGTGACTGTAACTTAAGTTTTTCAGAATGGGGGAGTTTAGATTATTTAGTCCTCTCTCCATGAATCACTAGTGAATAGCAATGCCAGGTGAGTTCCTTCAAAGCTAGGGGGTGAAGGGGTGGAGGTGGAAAAGTAGGATTGCAGATGGGAAATAAAAACAAACAAATGACACCATCCAGGGAGATTTGTCATATTTTATTCAGTAGTTCTGCTGCACTGCCAGCCTAGGGATGCACTTGATTCCCAAGAAACGCGAGTGTCCTATTCGCAGAGTCATCCATAGGTACCTGCCCCCTGGACTGCAGCAACTTTATTACCTTAACTAGCACAGAACAGAGGTTGATTTAAACTGCTTACATTCACTTCTCAGATCAATGAATGGGCAAAGAAACACCTCATGGCTCTGGGAAGGCATGTTGAGACCCGTTTTTGCAAGTCCTAAGGAATGGAAGAATATAGCTGCCAGGTATCCCACGTCTAGGGCAGGAAGGGTAGTATCAGCATCACTTACACTGCATTCTGTTGGTCAACGCAAGTCAGAGGCTCAGCCCAGATCCAAGGGCAGGGAAGAGGCTCCATCCTGTAGTTGGGCTCACTTGGAAGGTAATGGGAGGAGTTGGTGACTGCTTTAAGACACATACTGTATCTAGATTTCAACCTACAGAAAAGTCCAAAGATGCACTCACAGGAGCCCATTAGTCAACTGAAGCTGGCTCATGGCTGCCTTCTTCAGGTGGAGACTAACCAACTCCCTGATGTCCTTCAGTTAACTGCTCCTTCCTTTTTCCTGCTGTCTGGAATGTCTGCGTGCCATCTGGAGCTATGGCAGCCTTCTTGCGACCATGAGGCAAACTCTACGTGCAAGAGCAGGTAGCCAAAAAGAGCCTGCCAGCCCTGGGCTTATATCCTGCTTCCCAGGGAGCTCGAAGATAGCAAAACCCACAGCCATTTTCATCAAATGCCAGGAAATTCTTAGGCTGGGATCGTTTGAATGGTTAAGTGTGAAAGGCTTGTTATAATGGGCTTGTTGAATACAGTGAAAGATGAGATGGCTTTTAGCTGCCTCCAACCCCCCGTGTCCCATGCTCCATAGATGTTTCTTTTTTTTTTTTTTAATCATTTTTTGGTTATTCCAGGTATCTCCTGTGTGTCCCTCCAGATCCCTCTCCAGCCTTAGAAACCTGAACTCTATAAATGTTGCCTCTCTCCACTCATCTTCTCTTTGGCTTCAGGTTGAGTTCAGCCAACAGATGCCCCTGTAGGATTTGGACACAGCGAGCCAGGGGAGAGGGGCATCAGCTGCCTGGTTAGCAGGGCTGTGATGATTCTTCTACCCGTGACCCTCACTGCTGTGGACAACCCATTGCCTCTTCCTCTGGATTTTGGAAGCTTCCATGCCGAGGTCTGAAGGTGGCTCCCTGCCTCCCACTGATGTCCCTAGAATCCCATCCTCACCTAATACCTGGGATTGAACACTGCCTTTCTTAGATGTCATTTAGTCTCTCATTTCAATTCCCAGTATGCTTCCTGCAAAGACCTTGATAGATGGACTCAGGCGAATAGTGCAAGGTCCTCCCATCCCCAGTATTGGGATCTGGGGGTAGGGGTCCCAGGTTAGGACTACGCTTCTATCATCAAAGCCACAGAGGGAAGAGGTGACGATGAAACACACTAAAACTGACTTAGAAAACACACTGGTCAAATCTTAGCTATTCGAGGAATGTAGGAAGAAGAGCTTCCTTCTCTCTGTAGGTCTGAAGGTTCCCACGGCTGTCTCTTTGCCCAAGGGGCAAACTTTCCATCTGGGCATCTTCTGTGCATCTGAGGATCATTCGCCAATTATAGGCAATGGTAGTACATGTTTCAGTGCAGAATGAGATAGAGTCGTTTGACAAGAAAGCGATGCATCAAAAACCTCAGTCAACTCAGTGTTTTCTTGTTTTCCTGCTGACTAACCTAATTCTGGTTTCATACAGGGCAGCCAGGTGCCCACCTAAAAGACTGCACTTCTCAACTTCCAGTTGTTTCTATGGATAATGGTTGGAAGCAGAAATTGGGTTGGGGCTTCCAGATAATCCCCCCTCACAGAGACTGCTTCAAGAGGAAGGGATGCCCTTTGGTTCTTTCTCCTTCCTGCTGCCTGGAATGTGATGTCTGGCACTGTGGCAGCCATGCTGACATAATGAGGCTCTCTGCCAAGCTAAGAGTGGCAGAGCTGGGAGTTGAAAAGAGCCTGCTAGCCTTGGGTGCTTCCCCTTGATCGGCTCACTACTTGGAAGAGAACACACCCTTTTCTTGTTCTTTTCTTTAAGGCTTTGTCTTTTTGTTTTTAAGGCAGGGTCTTCCTCTGTCCCCCAGCCTGGAGTGCAGTGGTGCAATCAGAGCTCACTGCAGTTTCAACCTCCCAGGCTCAAATAATCCTCCCACCTCAGTCTCCTAAGTAGCTGAGACTATAGCTATGCGCCATGACATCTAGCTAGTTATTTAATTGTTTTTTGTAGAGATGAGGTCTCACTGTGTTGCTCAGGCTGGGTAGGTGTTTCACTCCTAGGCTCAAGTGATCCTCCTACCGTGGCCTCCCAAAGTGCTGGGATTACAGGTGTGAGTCACCATGCCTGGCTTTGTTTAATGCATTCTTTTTTCCCAGCATCTGTTACCAGCAGCCTGGAGCCATTTCTCTAACAATATCAGGAAGACACATGGACAGAGACCCTAATGTATGAAAAATGCATCAACCCTTTGAGATCAATGGTCCTCAAAAACAGAGACTGAGAGCTTTAACTTTCCTCCACTGTGGGAGAGTAGGAACAGACACTCTTCCCTGTCCGTTTGTAAGGCTGTTATGTCATCTAGGTGATGAAATGGCAATAATGCTTTAAGACAGAGGGGTGAAAACATTGGGCATTGGCACAGTGACAAACCCTGAGACTTAGTAGAGGAAGAGGAGGCATCAGTGGGTGCCTACTGGGATAGTCTCATTTCAGAAATCAGAAAATGGAAACCCTAGATGGGCACAGTGGCTCATGCCTGTAATCCCAGCACTTTGGGAGGCTGAGGCAGGTGGATGATTTGAGGTCAGGAGTGCGAGACCAGCCTGGGCAACATGGTGAAACCCTGTCTCTACTAAAACTACAAAAATTAGCTAGGCATGGTGGCAGGTGCCTGGTGCCTGTAATCCCGGGTACTCAGGAGGCTGAGGCAGGAAAATCGCTAGAACCCAACAGGCAGAGGTTGTAGTGAGCAGAGATCATGCCATCGCACTCCAGCCTGGGGGACAGAGCGACACTCCGTCTCAAAAAAAAAAAGAAAATGGGGACCCACTCTCAGTCCAGGGCATGTTCCTTGCAAAAAGGGAAGCCGAAGATTGAACCAAGCTTGGAGAAATTTGTCTGCAACGCAGTCAGGCTCTCCTGGATCCTCTCTCACAGTCCCGGCATTCGGGGGGTGCCATCCCCATCCTCGTGGCATGAGCAAAACGGGAAATGTCCGCAGCACGGCTGCAGCCACGGCTTCCACAGGATGTTGCTCGTGGAAAACTGCTGGGGCACAGGACTCAGGGTGTGCCGATGCTCCGACACCGCCGCACCCACCCTTGCTATCACGGCGTGGTACAGGGGCTCGGAGTCGGGGGTCAGGGGCCGCGCCTCGGAGGGGTCCCTGGAGAGGTCAAAGAGCAAAGGGGGTCTGTGATGGGTCACGCCCTCCCCGGAGCATGGACAGACGCCTCGGCCATAGCAGGCCCCCGCTCCCTCAGGGTGGAACTGCGGGGTGGTGTAATGAACCTTCCAGACGCTTCCACCTGGATGCAGACAAGAAGGGAGTCAGGGTGGCAGAAATCCATGCAGGTGTGAACACAGGACGCAGGTGTCAGCCCTGTGGAATCAGCATGAACCTCGCTGTTCAATGAAAAGAAGGGGGAACATGAGGCAGTTCACACAATCACAGCCTTCAGCTTGTCAAGTCAGAGCGTGTGTGTGTGCGCGCGCCCATGTGTGTGTCCGTTTGTGTCTCTACATCGCATGCCCCAGGCAAAGGGACTCATTGCAGAACGCTCACTGTGGCTGCTTTCAGAAATCAGAATCATAGAGGTTCCTTAATTCTTACCCTTTCCCCTGTGTTGAAACTGTTCAGCGTCGATCTACTACCTTTCTACACAGAAACACCCATGATATTTTAAACAGCATGATTGGGTACTTATCTATCTATTGCTACCTATTTATCAATCCATCCATTTATCTTACCTATCGATCTCATCTATCATTATCTATTTATCAATCATCTATCTACCTACCTATCATCTATCTGTTTATCTATCTCCTATCTATCCACCATCCGTCTACCATCTACCTATCTACCTACATATCTATCATCTATCTACTTATCTACCATCTGTCATCTATTTATCTATCAACTTATCTATCACCTATCATCTATCTATTATCTATCTCTCCATCCATCTTTCTTTTTTCTAACAGCCCACCAGATATCTCTATCTACCTTTCATCCATCTATCTATCCATCCATCTATTCATCCACCCATGAACTGATTCTACTTTTTATCTATCATCTATCTGTTTATCTATCATCTATCTTATCTATCCATCGTCTATCTTATCTATCACCTATCTATCATCTATCTCATCTATCCATCCATCATGTATCTTATCTATCATCTATCTTATCCATCTCTATCTCTATCCATCCATCATGTATCTTACCTATCTATCCATCATCTATCTTATCTATCCATCATCTGTCTCATCTATCTATCCATCATCTATCATTTATTTATTAATCCATCATCTGTCTTATCTATCCATTATCTATCTTATCTATCCATCATCCATCTCGTCTATTTATCCATCATCTATCCATTATGTATCTATCATCTCTCTCTCTCTCTGCCCTCCTCTCATCTATCTATAATCTACTCATTGGTTTATTTATCTCTATTTCTATAGGTATCTGCCATCCATCCATCCATCCATCCATCCATCCATCCATCCATCCATCCACACATCCATCCGTCCATCCATCCATCCACACATCCACACGACCTATTGGCTGTTTCTCTGGACCTCCCTGGCTGTGGGCAGCGTGTACTCACTGTCCCTCTGGTGCCAGCGTGCTGCGTGGAGATGCTGCCCACAGTAATGAAACAGGAACTCATGTGCCGAGTGCGCCTCAGCTCCCTGCAGCAAGGGCACCAGGCTGTGGCCGTCGATCACCCTGATTTCATGAAGAGACCATGGAGCAGAGTCAGACCACGGGTTCCTAGGCAGCCTTTTGCACCTGGGAACACATCTCCCAGAATGCAAGGCTCCCCAGCAAATGGAGCAGAGATGAGCGCTCTCTCCAGTCGCTGTTCAGATTGCAGGTTGCTGAGCAGGACACATGTGGTTATTTCAAGACACAGTGTCTCTAAGTGTAGGGGTCATTTGTTATGCGGCACTGCATAAGCAAAGTGCACATGCACACACACACACACACCTACACACACACCCCTACACACACACACCTACACACACACCTACACACACACACCTACACACACCCCTACACACACACCTACACACACACCCCTACACACACACACTCCTACACACACACCCCTACACACACCCCTACACACACACACACCCCTACACACACACACACACCCCCCTACACACAGCACTGTCACCTTGGATGTTAACACAAAGCCTTCAAATTCAGCTGGACAGCCCACATTCCTAAGTTGACTTTTCTTACTTTTTTTTATGAGGCAGTCTTGCTCCGTCGCCCAGGCTGCAGTACAGTGGCACAATCTCAGCTCATTGCAACCTCTGCCTCCTGGTCAAGCGATTCTCATGCCTCAGCCTCCTAAGTAGCTGGGACTACAGGCACAAGCTACCACGCTCGGCTAATTTTTGTATTTTTTGTAGAGATGGGGTTTCACCACGTTGGCCAGGCTGGTCTCGAGCTCCTGACCTAAGGTGATCCGCCCATCTAACCTCCCAAAGTGCTAGGATTATCAGCATGAGCCATTGCACCCGACCTGTTCTTACTTTTTAATCATAACAGACCCCAAGATACATGGTCACATGGGTAAAGGAGACAGTGGTGCATGCCTGTAATCCCAGCTACTCGGGAGGCTGAGACAGGAGAATCACTTGAATCTGGGAGGCGGAGGTTGCAGTGAGCCGAGATCGTGCCATTGCACTCCAGCCTGGGCAAGAGTGTGAGACTCTGTCTCAGGAAAAAAAAAAAAAAGCTTATTTATGTAACCAAACACCACCTGTTCCCCAAAATCCTACTGACATAAAAAAAATAAAAACTAAAAACAATTTTAAAA
>NW_012101098.1:3496393-3500804 GCF_000951045.1 Mandrillus leucophaeus | reverse complement strand
AAAAAAAAAAAAAGCTTATTTATGTAACCAAACACCACCTGTTCCCCAAAATCCTACTGACATAAAAAAAATAAAAACTAAAAACAATTTTAAAAAATCAGGGAACAGGCGGCCTTATCTCCACATACCTGTCCTGGGGCACCTCGCCACCTGCCAGCTGAACCACAGTAGGGAACACGTCCATCAGGCTCGTGGGCTCTCCAATCACTCGGCCAGCCGGGAGCACCCCGGGCCAGTGGAAGATCCCGGGCACGCGGATCCCACCTTCCCATCCTCCCATGCCCTTCCCACCTGTAAATAAAAGACATCATTAGGATTTTGCCGGAAACTGCCCAGTCTATAGACACACCTGGATGTGTCTGTGCATAGGTGTGTGAATATGCACAGCCACCCGCACCCACACACGCACACTGCGGCAGCCAGCCCCAGCCTCCCAAACACAGCCGCAGCAATATTTCCAGAATCGTGTTACTCCCCGGCCTCTTGAATATCAGTGGGTCACTGTGGCTGATTCAACTGTTCTAGTCACTCTCTGCTACCTTTATTTAGAATAAAAGAATGTATTAAAATATTCATTAAATTTAATGATTTAAAAATATTTGTTAACTATCAATAATTTTAAAAATATGTATTAATATTATGCATCAATATTAATTGATGTATTTAAAATACTAAAGTTAAAATAGTAATTTATAAATATTTAAAAATTAAGAATATAATAAAATAAATTTTAATTTTATCAGAATTATTTATTTATACCTCTCTCTATTCTACTGAAGTGTAAACCCTTTAAAGGAAGGGGATGTGACTTTTTATCTGCCTGCCCTGCTCATCTAGGTAGAACTTGTACTACAGTAGGTGCTCAATGCATTCTTTTTGAAATGAGCAAACTCATTCTCAGTTCAACTTGTTCTTGGACCCTCAGTGGTGGGAGCTATTTGGTTGAATGCATATGTGTCCCCGATGTCCACAACTCACCTTTGTAAATTCCGTTCCATCCCCCTAACTGGCTGTGTCCATCTCTTGCCTCTAAATGTCCTCCATGGTCAGAGGTGAAATACGTGAATGTTGAGTTCTTTAAACCATTGTCTTCGATGGCATTAAGAATCTTACCTTTACAGAAAATGGAAAGTTTCAGGACCAAGAAAACAAAGCAGCATCTGCTAGTTCAATGCACTTCTTCCTTTCTGCATGAGACGCCTCTTGCCAGGAAGTCATAAGAAGAGACCACAGTTACTTGAGGCCATGGTTACGATGTGATCCCAAAGTGTAAGACATAGCTAATCATTGTGATACCACAGGACTGTTTACAATGCAAACCAATAATAAAAGTCTAAGCCCCCCAACGACTGATGGACTCTCCCTTCAGCCAAGGCTATTCCAAAGTTAACCTGAAAAACTAGGTCAGGCCAGGCATGGTGGCTCACGCCTGTAATCCCAACAAACACTTTGGGAGCCTGAGGTGGGTGGATCACCTGAGGCCAGGAGTTCAAGACCAGCCTGGCCACTATGGTGAAACCTCATCTCTACCAAAAACATAAAAATTAGGTAGGTGTGGGGGTGCATGCCTGTAATCCCAGCTACTTGGGAGGCTGAGGCAGGAGAATTGCTTGAACCCACGAGGCAGAGGTTGCAGTGAGGTGAGATTGCACCACTGCACTCCAGCCTGGGCAACAGAGTGAGACTGCCTCAAAAAAACAAAACAAAACAAAACAAAACAAAACAAAAGAGTGCCGGACACAGTGGCTTACGCCTGTAATCCCAGCACTTTGGGAGGCCGGGGCGGGCAGATCACAAGGTCAGGAGATCGAGACCATCCTGGCTAACACTGTGAAGCCCCATCTCTACTAAAAACACAAAAAAATTAGTCAGGCATGGTGGTGGGCAACTGTAGTCCCAGCTACTTGGGAGGCTGAGGCAGGAGAATGGCGTGAACCCGGGAGGCAGAGCTTGCAGTGAGCCAAGATCGCATCACTGCACTCCAGCCTGGGTGACAGAGCGAGACTCCATCTCAAAAAAACAAAACAAAATGAAACAAACAACAAAAACTAGGTCAGGCCATGATGGAAAGTGGTGGGGGTGGGGGGCGGGGGGTGGACATGCGTCATGATACCCTCTTCCCTTTGGAATTCAGGCACAACTGACCAGCATTCACATTAAAACAGAGACTTTATGACCGGGAGAAGGCCAGGCATGATGACTCATGCCTGTCATCCCAGCACTTTGGGAGGCTGAGGCAGGAAGATCGATTGCGCTCAGGAGTTCAAGACCAGCCTGGTCAACATGGTGAAACCCTGTCTCTACAAAAAATACAAAAATTAGCCAGGTGTGGCGGCACATGCTTGTGTGTAGTCCCAGTTACTCGGGAGGCTGAAGTGGGAGGATTGCCTGAGCCTGGGAGATCAAGGCTGCAATGAGTCAAGATTGCACCACTGCACTCCAGCCTGGGCAACAGAGTGAGACCCTGTTTGAAAAAAAAAAAAAGACTGATAGAACAGACTCTTCAAGTGTGATAAGAAACATTTACCCTGTATTCTCTCTGCAGCCTGCTACCTGGAGGCTTCTTTGGCATCATGAAACCTTGGCCTCCACAACCCCTTATCACAACCCAGACATGCCCTTCTATTGATTCTCAGATAATAACTTTTTCAACCACCTGCCAATCAGAAAATCTGTAAATCCAGCTTTGACCAGGAAGTCCCCCCTTTCAGTGGTCTTGCCTTTCTGGACCGAACCAAGGTACGTCTTACACATATTGATTGATGCCGTATTTCTCCCTAAATGTATAAAGCTGAGCTGCACCCTGACCCCCTTGGGTACATGTTCTCAGGACCTCCTGAGGACTGTGTCACGGGGTCACTGGTCACTCATATTTGGCTCAGAATAAATCTCTCCAAATATTTTACAGCGTTTGACTCTTTTGGTCGACCCCAAGATACCACCAATACAAAACACAGAATGAACAGACAACACCAAGAGGTTGCCGATGGGCATGCTTTTTTAAACATAGTGCCGTGTGTGTGTGTCACATAATAAAGATGTTGGGGAGAGGGAAATGGTGAGACTCAGTGATGACAGAACCCCGTCTATGTAGGAGGAAGCAGGGCTGTCACTAGCATCTATGGGCATTGGCATCTTGGAGGTTGATGGCTCAGCAGTGCAAAGGATGCCCTGCAAACCAAGCAATTGCTTTATCCCTGGAGGCCACTGGTCACTGAAAACACTGAAAGTCAAAATGATATAAACCGCGTGGTCATCTGTAACTCTGAAAATGCAGACTTTGAAGACTGCTGTAAACTGAAAAGTATCTGAAGCAGCTCTCAATCCATTTAGAAAGTTTATTTTGCCAAGGTTAAGGATGCACCCAAGACACAGCCTCAGGAGGCCCTGATGACATGTGCCCACTGTGGTTGGGGCAAAGCTTGGTTTTGTATACTTTAGGGAGACATGAGACATCTATCACTATATGAAGATGTACATTGGTTTGAGCTGGAAAGGTGGAACAACTGGAAGTGGGGAATTTAAACATATTCCGATTGGTAATTGATTGAAAGAGTTATCAATAGAAAGGAATGTCTGGGTTATGATAAGGAGTTGTGGAGACCAAGGTTTTATTACGCAGATGAAGCCTCCAGGTAGCAGGCTTCAGAGAGAATAGACTGTAAATGGATCTTATCAGAGTTAAGGTCTGTGTGGATGTTCATGCTGGAGGGGTAGAATGAGGCAAGCCCAACCCCCTCTTCCCGTCATGGCATGATCCAGTCTCTCAGGTTAAATTTTAGGGTACCCTGGCAAAGGAGGGAATCCATTCAGATGGTTGTGGGGGGCCTTTGAATTTATTTTTGGTTTACACTGTGAACCAATCCCACCCTATCACTGTGCTTGTCTCAGGAGATATGTTTAGATTCTGCAAGGATTTTAACATCTATGCTCTCTTAAGAATCTGCAGCCTCGTTGGTCCTCTCCAGGGTTTCTTCAAGGCCATAGACAGAAGGTGACGTCTCTGCATGGTCCCAAACTTTATTGCTTTAGTTTCTGTAACTTCTAATGAGGACGTTAAGTCGTTGACTGTGTAGAAGGTTGACAATATGGTTTGGATGTCTGTCCCCACCCAAATCTCATGTGGAATTGTCATCCTCAGTGTTGGCGGCGGGGCCTGGGGGGAGGTGACTGAATGATGGGGGCAGAGTTCTCATGAATGTTTGAGCACCATCCCCCTCTTGGTGCTGCAAAGTGAGTAACTTCTCTTGAGATCTGGTTGTTGAAAAGTGTGCGGCTCCTCCCCTCCTCTCTTGGTCTTGCTCCTGCCACAAGACACCTGCTTCCCCTTCGCCTTCCACCATGAGCAAAAGCTTCCCGAGGTCTCCCCAGAAGCAGACACCGCCATGCTTCCTGTGCAGCCTGCAGAACC
>NW_012101098.1:3490488-3496343 GCF_000951045.1 Mandrillus leucophaeus | reverse complement strand
TCAGCAGTGCAAAGGATGCCCTGCAAACCAAGCAATTGCTTTATCCCTGGAGGCCACTGGTCACTGAAAACACTGAAAGTCAAAATGATATAAACCGCGTGGTCATCTGTAACTCTGAAAATGCAGACTTTGAAGACTGCTGTAAACTGAAAAGTATCTGAGGCAGCTCTCAATCCATTTAGAAAGTTTATTTTGCCAAGGTTAAGGATGCACCCAAGACACAGCCTCAGGAGGCCCTGATGACATGTGCCCACTGTGGTTGGGGCAAAGCTTGGTTTTGTATACTTTAGGGAGACATGAGACATCTATCACTATATGAAGATGTACATTGGTTTGAGCTGGAAAGGTGGAACAACTGGAAGTGGGGAATTTAAACATATTCCGATTGGTAATTGATTGAAAGAGTTATCAATAGAAAGGAATGTCTGGGTTATGATAAGGAGTTGTGGAGACCAAGGTTTTATTACGCAGATGAAGCCTCCAGGTAGCAGGCTTCAGAGAGAATAGACTGTAAATGGATCTTATCAGAGTTAAGGTCTGTGTGGATGTTCATGCTGGAGGGGTAGAATGAGGCAAGCCCAACCCCCTCTTCCCGTCATGGCATGATCCAGTCTCTCAGGTTAAATTTTAGGGTACCCTGGCAAAGGAGGGAATCCATTCAGATGGTTGTGGGGGGCCTTTGAATTTATTTTTGGTTTACACTGTGAACCAATCCCACCCTATCACTGTGCTTGTCTCAGGAGATACGTTTAGATTCTGCAAGGATTTTAACATCTATGCTCTCTTAAGAATCTGCAGCCTCGTTGGTCCTCTCCAGGGTTTCTTCAAGGCCATAGACAGAAGGTGACGTCTCTGCATGGTCCCAAACTTTATTGCTTTAGTTTCTGTAACTTCTAATGAGGACGTTAAGTCGTTGACTGTGTAGAAGGTTGACAATATGGTTTGGATGTCTGTCCCCACCCAAATCTCATGTGGAATTGTCATCCTCAGTGTTGGCGGCGGGGCCTGGGGGGAGGTGACTGAATGATGGGGGCAGAGTTCTCATGAATGTTTGAGCACCATCCCCCCCTTGGTGCTGCAAAGTGAGTAACTTCTCTTGAGATCTGGTTGTTGAAAAGTGTGCGGCTCCTCCCCTCCTCTCTTGGTCTTGCTCCTGCCACAAGACACCTGCTTCCCCTTCGCCTTCCACCATGAGCAAAAGCTTCCCGAGGTCTCCCCAGAAGCAGACACCGCCATGCTTCCTGTGCAGCCTGCAGAACCGTGAGCCAATCCAACCGCTTTTCTTTATAAACTACCCAGTCTCAGGCATTTCTTTGCAAGAATGGACTAATACAGTTGATTTTGTGCAAAATTAGACTAAGTAATCAGAAATACTGAAGGACCAAATAAATGATATGAGAGAAGTTTTTCTCCCTATACTTCGTCTTTTATTTGTTTTTATTTTGGAGACAGGGTCTTGCTATGTTGCCCAGCCTGGAGTTCAGTGGTGCAATAATTACAGCTCATTGCAGCCTCAACCTCTTGGGCTCAAACGATCTTCCCACCTCAACCTCTGGAGTATTTGGGACCACAGGTGCACACCACCACACCTGTCTAATTTTTAAAATTTTTTGTAGAGATGGGGGGGGTCTCACTATGTTGCCCAGGCTGGTCTTGAACTCTGGCCTCAAGCCAATTCCCTGCCTCAGCCTCCCAAAATGCTGGGATTAAAGGCATGAGCCACCTTGTCCCATCTGAAAATGCAGACTTTTAAGACTGTGAACTCTATCACTATGCTTATTTCAGGAGACACATTCAGATTCTGCAAGACTTTTAATGTCTACGCTCTTTTAAGAATCTGCAGCCTCACTGGTCCTCTCCAGGGTTTCTTGAAGGCCATAGAAGGAAGACAGTGTCTCTGCATTGTCCTGAACGTTAACTTTATTGCTTCACTTTCGGTAACTTCTGATGATGACATGAAGTCACTGGCTGTGTAGAAGGTTGATTTTGTGCAGAATTAGACCAAGTACTTGGGAATACTGAAGGAGCAAATAAATGATATGGGAGTGCGTTCTGCCCCCATTCTTCATACTATTATTATTATTAAAGAGACAGGGTCTCACTCTGTTGCCCAGCCTGGAGTATAGTGGTGCAATCTCAGCTCACTGCAGCCTTGACTTCCCAGGCTCAAGCGATCCTCCTGCCTCAGCCTCCTGAGTACCTGGGACTACAGGCATGTACCAGCATGCCTGGCTAAGCGTTTATTTTTGTAGAGATGGAGTCTTACTATGTTGTGCAAGCTGGTTTTGAATTCCTGACCTCAAGTGATCTGTCCACCTGGGCCTCCCAAAGTGCTAAGAGTATCTCCTATTCTTTTTTTGTTTGTTTGTTTGTTTTTTTGAGATGGAGTCTTGATCTTTCGCCCAGGCTGGAGTGCAGTGGCATGATCTCAGCTCACTGCAACCTCTGTCTCCTGTGTTTGAGCGATTCTTGTACCTTAACCTCCTGAGTAGCCGGGACTACAGGTGCGCACCACCATGCTGGGTTAATTTTTGTATTTTTAGTAGAGACAGGGTTTTACCACGTTGCCCAAGCTGGTCTCGAACTCCTAACCTCAGGTGATCCGCCTGCCTTGGCCTCCCAAAGTGCTGGGATTACAGGCATGAGTCACTGCCCTTATTCTTTATTGCAACCTGGTTCATATTCAGATGGCCAGTCTGTTACGCCCCATGTTCAAACCTGAGGCCGAGGGTGGAGTGAGGATCTGTGGTACCTTGACTTACCTATGAGCCAGTCCATCTCCTCCACATTATCACCGTATAAGCCATGCTGACTTTTCCCCAGGAACGCACTCGTGGTCACAAGGGGAATGTGCACATGCAGCAAAGAAAGGAAGAGGAGAAATGGCCCATGCTTGTGTCTGAAACATGAAAACCTCGTTGAGAATACACAGAATACACAGTACATCAAAGGGACTCCTGCACCCATATGTTCACTCCAGCACTATTCACAAGAGCCAAGGCAGGGGATCACCTTCTGAGTCCATCAGTGGGTGAACACAGAAAAAATAGATGGTGGGCCAGGCGTGGTGGCTCGTGCCTGTAATCCCAACACTTTGGGAGGCTGAGGCGGGAGGATCACTTGAGGCCAGGAGTTCAAGACCAGCCTGGGCAACACGGTGAAATGCCATCTCTACCAAAAATAGAAAAATTAGCTGGGCATGGTGGCTTGAGCCTGTGGTCCCAGCTACTTGGGAGGCTGAGGTGGGAGATGGCCTGAGCCTGGGAGGTGGAGCTTGCAGTCAGCCGTGATCACACCACTGCACTCCAGCATGACCCTGTCTCAAAAAAAAAAAAAAAAAGAATATATTGTATATGTCCACAATGGAATACTATTCAGCCATAAAACAGAATGGAGGCTGGGCACGGTGGCTCAAGTGTGTAATTCCAGCACTTTGGGAGGCTGAGTCTGGCAGATCAGTTGAGGTCAGGAATTCAAGACCAGCCTGGCCAACATGGTGAAATGGTGAAACCCTGTCTCTACTAAAAATAAAAAAGTTAACAGGTTGTGGTGGCAGGTGCCTATAATCCCCGCCACTCAAGAGACGGAGGCATGAGAATTGCTTGAGCCTGGAAGACAGAGGTTGCAGTGAGCCGTGATCACACCACTGCTCTCCAGCATGGGAGACAGAGCCAACCTTGTCTCAGAAAAAAAAGGGAATACCTGGTACATGTACATGATGGAATACTATTCAGCCATCAAAAAGAATGGAATCCTGTCGTTTACAGATGAAACAGGAGGTCGCTATGTTAACCAAAATAAGCCAGGCAGAGAATGACCAATACTGCATGTTGTCACTCATATGTGGGAGCTAAAATAATTGATCACATGAAGATAGAGAATAGAATGATAGAGACCTGGGAAGGGTGAAGGACAAAGAGAAGTGGTTTAAAGAATACAAACATATAGTAAGCTTAAAGGAGTACATTCAATGTCTGACAGCAGAGTACGGTGACCAAAGCTAACGAAATGTATTGTACTCAGGAGATGGATATTGTAAGTATGCTGACTTGCTAGCTATTCAGTGTATATACATAACAAAATTTCACACATACCCCATACATTTGTACAAATTTAAAAGTAAGGGCCACGCACGGTGGCTCACGCTTATAATCCCAGCACTTTGGAAGGCAGAGGTGGGAGGATGGCTTGAGCCCAGGAATTCAAGACCAGCTTGGGCCATATAGTGAGACCTTGCCTCAAAACAAAAAACAAAAACAAAAAAAACCAAAATGAGATATTAGAAAAAGGCCAGGCACAGTGGCTCACTTCTGTAATCCTAGCCCTTTGGGAGGCCAAGATGGGAGGATTGTTTGAGCCCAGAAGTTTGAGACCAGCCTGGGCAACATAGTGAGACCCCATCTCTACAAAGAATGCAAAAAAAGAAGTTTAAAAAACTGTCAATAAAAATGTACAGAATCCAATGGCGTGTATGTCAATGCTACTCGAGCCATCACATGACATCCACAACGAGACTCTCATATGGGAAGCCCAGTCATATGAAAAGGTTGGCTTCTGCATACCCATCTCCTGTGAGGGTTTGTGTCTGAGATCCCAAAGATAATAACAAGACTCTCAGATGCTCTGAGCAGTTACCGCCTTTTTTTTTAAATTAAATTTTATTTTTATTTTTTTAGCGACAGGGTCTCACTCTGTCACCCAGGCTGAAGTACAGTGGTGTGATCATTGCTTACTGCAGCCTCGACATCCGAGGCTGAAGCGAACCTCCCACCCTAGCCTCCTGAGTAGCTGGTATTGCAGGCACACACCACCATGCATGGCTAATGATTTTATTTATTGTAGAACCAGTCTTCCTATGTTGCCCAAGCTAGTCTAAAGCACCTGGGCTAAAAGATCCTCCCATCTTGGCCTCCCAAAGTGCTGGGTTGACGGGCATGAGCCATCGCGCCCAGCCCCATCTCCTCTTTAAGATGCGATGGTTGCTTACCTTTCAATATAGGAAACAGCTTCCTTTAGCATAAGACTCGCTGTTTTCTCCAGAACCATGGGTTGCTCCGTGACGTCATGGTTTCTCATCAGGATACAGTTCCAGCGTCTCACAAACCCGAAGCTGGAGTACCAGGAGATGAAAAACAGGAAGAGCAGGCAAGCCATGCCAGTGACCACTCTCCCGGAGACAGAGATGAAACCGCAGGTCTTGCCGGCAGCCACGGTGAGAATCCCCAGCGCCAGAAACTGGGTGTAACCCCAGAGCTGCGCCCTCAGGGCGGCGTCCACTTCGGGGGGCCTGCCTGGGTCACAGTCGTTTGTGAGCGTGAAGGGCATGCCGTAGAAATAGTCAAATCCATGGTTCAGGGGGTGGTGGCAGTGATCCCCGCGGGATGCACAATTCACACCCTGGTGCCATTTTCCTAAAAGAAATGCAAAACGTTCAACAGAGACCCGCTTTGAAGCAGCCCTGTCTGCTGCAGAGAACCTTGGAATCATTCCGCGTCGGCAGGAAAAGAAAAGCCTGCAAAGAACAAAACTGGAAATGGAAAGGCAATGAATGGACTGGATACGGGTGTTTAAATGAACGCATTCTAACCCGTGGAGACGAATGAATGTATCCATGTCAGAACCGTTGGCAAATGATTAAAGGTTTAAGACTTTCCCCGGTGCGGTGGCTCACGCCTGTAATCTCAGCCCTCTGGGAGGCCGAGGCGGGCGGATCACGAGGTCAGGAGATCGAGACCATCCTGGCTAACACGGTGAAACCTCGTCTCTACTAAAAAAAATACGATACAGGTGACGGGAGCCTTTAGTCCCAGCTACTCGGGAGGCTGAGGCAAGAGAATGGCGTGAACCCGGGAGGC
>NW_012101098.1:3486569-3489248 GCF_000951045.1 Mandrillus leucophaeus | reverse complement strand
ATATAAGTTATATATAAGTAATATGTTACATATATAAGTAAATATAAGTATTATAAGTTATATATAAGTATTAAAGTATATAAAGTATATAAATATATATTAAGTGTATAAAAATATAATTATGTTTTGTATGTATATAAATATATGTTGCTTAAAAGGTAACCAGTTACTAATGATAGTCGACTCCTGAATAATTCTGTAACGTAGTAGCAGAAACTGGCTCTCTCCACCAACTTGTAATCAAAATGCCCTTATACAACTTTTCCCAAGGCAGTAACTGTTAGAACAATATCATAGAGGTAGAACGTGGGGAAGCCCACACCTCAAATTTCAGGAGAATGTCCAAGAACTGGGCTGTCCATGTGGACCTTCTGTCCATCTCACGTCCAGACCATCCGCCAACTCAAATTGAGGTACAGAACAGATGGGAAAGGTTTCAAGGCCCTATTTGCCCCACTTGAAACTAGAGATCAGGCCAGGTGCGGTGGCTCTCACCTGTAATCCTAGCACTTTAGGAGGCAGAGGCGGGTGGATGGCTTGAGTCCAGGAGTTCGAGACCAGCCTGGGCAACATGGCAAAACCCCATCTCTACTAAAAATACAAAATTAGCCGGGCATGGTGGCAGGCACCTCCTCAGCTACTCAGGAGGCTGAAGTGGGAGGATTGCTTGAGCCTGGGAGGTAGAGGTTGCAGTGAGCCAAGATCATGCCACTGTACTCCAGCCTGGGAGACCCTGTCTCAAAAAAAAAAAAAAAAAAAGTGGAGGAGTTCAAGCTGGTTTCTCCCCACTTCCTCCTGACCACTCCTCACAAACTGTCCTCAGAACTCCAGAACCCATAAAAATGTATCTTTTTCCCAAACCCAGACACACTCCTATTCCCCCTTCTTATGTTTAAAGGAAAAAATATGCTTGGATGTGGTGAGGAGTGTCTCTGGAACATGAACAGGCTTTCCCCAAAACAGACTGAGTGTGTGAACCACAAAATGAAGACTCTTAGAAGAAATGCTAATGTTTACCAAGATGCAGAGGTATGCAAGGTCTGCAATCTTGGTAAAGAAAAGTAAATCCACTTATATAGTTAACAAAAGAAAGAAAAATTGGCTGAGTGCAGTGACTGACACCTGTAATCTCATCACTTTTGGAGGCTAAGGTGGGAGGCTCTCTTGAGGCCAGGAGTTCAAGACCAGCCTGGGCAACATAGCAAGACCCCATCTCTACAAAAACAAGAAATAAAATTAGCTGGGCATGGCGGCGCGTGCCTGTGGTTCCAGCTAGTTAGGAAGCTGAGGTGAGAGGATCACCTGAGAAGACCTATCTCAAGAAGAGGAAAGAAAGAAAGGAAGGAAGGAAGGAAGGATGGATCCACCCTCAGAGTAGGAGATACACAGAGTTCTACAGTATAAAGCACTGGCCCTGTAATCCCAGCACTTTGGGAGGCCAAAGTAGGTGGATCACTTGAGGTCAGGAGTTCAAGACCAGCCTGGCCAACATGCTGAAACCCTGGCTCTACTAAAAATGCAAAAAAAAAATTAGCCGAGCATGGTGGCACATGTCTGTGCTCCCAGCTACTTGGGAGACTGAGGCAGGAGAATCGCTTGAACCCAGGAGGTGGAGGCTGCAGTGAGTTGCAATCACGCCACTGCACTCCAGTCTAGGGGACAGAGCAAGACTCTGTCTCAAAAAAATAAAATAAAAAATAAAAGAAGAAAAAACTTTTAAAAAATTTAAAAATAAAAATAAAGTGGCAGGAAACTTGAAAAGGAGGAACAATGGTGGTCCTCCTGTAGAAAACCACAGTTTTGAACAAGTTGGGATGTTGCAGCTCCTGTGAATGGGACAGTGGCTTTGAGTGTGAGAAAAGCACAGAGAGGAACTGGGGACCCTGCACAGAGATCTCACCACCAGGTCAGGGCGGTGACCTCACCACACCATTGAGCTCCCATGTTCTCATGTATATGACGGGGACAGCACCTCTAAACCCACAGGCTGGGCAAGGAATGAAGGAGGTAACAAGCAGACTGCCTGGGGCTTGGCGGCATAAACCAACATCTCCCTCCTTTCCTCTCCATGCAGAAAGGAGTCTAAGGGGCAGGCCTGAGCTAGTGCCCCTTACAAAGGCCAGCTTGTAAGATTCCCCGTGGCTGGTGTTTGAGATCTGGATTTCCAATGGAGAATTCACACTATTAAAAGAATAATGGTTCATGCTAAGCACCTGTTTCGGTTCTGGGAGTCTGGAGTTCGGGTAGCTGCCAGGCAGTGAGTGCCTGCAGAACCAGCCCCCAACACAAACCCCGGGGCGCTGAGTCTCCGGGAGCTCCCCTAACGGACAGCACTCCATGCTGCTGTTAACACTCATTTCTGGGGGAATATGGTGCATCCTGTGTGATCCCACTGGGGGAGGATTCTTGGGAGCTTGTGTCTGGTCTGCCCTGGGCTTCATCCCATCACTGATTCTGCCTCACCTCCTTTGACTGTCATCAATCACTCATGAGCACGACTGCATGCCAAACCCTCCTGGCAACTGTCTGAACTTAAGGGTGCTCTTGGAGACCCCTGACATGTTGTCTCTTATACTGGGTGCTCCTGGGAACCTCTGACACACTGTCTCTTATACTGGGTGCTCTTGGAGACCCCTGGCACACTGTCTGTTATACTGGGTGCTCTTGGAGACCCCGGCA
>NW_012101098.1:3387435-3486510 GCF_000951045.1 Mandrillus leucophaeus | reverse complement strand
CTGTCTGTTATACTGGGTGCTCTTGGAGACCCCTGGCACACTGTCTGTTATACTGGGTGCTCTTGGAGACCCCGGCATGCTGTCTGTTATAAAGAGGGCGTTCTGCCCTGCCGGGGCTTGTTGTCTAAAGGAAGGCAGTGTTGGTTAACTCTGGGGGTTTTGAGATGGTGAGTGGCCATGCAGAGAAAGATAATATCTGAAGAAGGTCGTGACAAATGGGGACAAGCTGAAGACTGATAGGTCCAGAGAAGAAAACAGGGCAATCTCCTAGGATTTGGAATTTAAAAAGAAAAAAAAAACTCATCAAAAACTGGGGACAATCCGATAGGCCTGAGATGGGCCAGGCACCAACTTCTGATTCAGAGGACACAGCATTGTTTTCCTTTGCAGGAAAACGGGATTTCCTTTTTTTTCTTTGAGACGGAGTCTCGCCCTGTCACCCAGGCTGGAGTGCAGCGGCGCGATCTTGGCTCCCTGCAGCCTCCGCCCCCCGGGTTCAAGTGATTCTCCTGCTTCAGCCTCCTGAGTAGCTGGGATTACAGGCGTGCACCACCGCACCCGGCCTGGGATCTTTTTTATCACGAATCTTCTCAACCACCGTATGTTAGGCTCCCACATATCCACACCTATGAGGCCAGTTGCATAGCCGCGCTGCTGCAAGATTCTTGCAAAAGTGGTTTCGTTCTCAGGGAGACCACCTGAGCCAGCGTTCCACTGAAGGGCCCGGTATCCATTGCTGGCTTCCATGCCTGTGGGGCAGGGAAAAGAGGAAGAATTTACTTTCCCTTCTCTAGATGAGCACTTCTCAACCAGGGGGATTTGGTGTCTGAGATCTGGATTTGTGCACCCGAGCCAAGCTGCTATTATCTATCATCCATCTATCGTGTATGGAGCTATCAATTATCTACCCATCTATCATCTGTCATCTATCTACCTACCTACCTACCTACCTACCTATCTATCACACTATTCTTGAAATAATAAGCATGGCCAATGTCTGGAGATGTTTGTGGTGTCACAACTCAGAAAGGGTGGGGTGTGGTGCTACTCGTTATCGGGAGCATGGAGCCCAGAGATGCTGCTCAAGACCCGACATACAGTGCACAGAACGGCCCCACCAGAGAATCATCTAGCCCCAAATGTCCATCATGCCAAAACAGAGCCACCCTACCTTAGGATGACAGACTCTATGTGATCTATCATATGTCTGTCTATCTGTTTACCTAGTTATCACCTGTCACCTGTCTATCTCAATATGTATCCATCATCTATCATCTATATCTATCCATCTATCTATGTATCTATTATCTATCATTATCATTAATCATCTAGCTATCAATCAGCTATCATTATCTATCATCTATCACTTATCTATCATCTATCATTATCTACCAGTTAGCTATTATCTAGCTATCAATCATCTATCACGTCATTATCCATCATCTATCATTATGTATCATCATCTAGATATCTAGCTATCAATCATCCATTATCTGTCATTATCATCCATCTAGTGTGTATCTAGCTATCAATTATCTATCTATTATCTATCTATCTGTCTGTCTATCATCTAGCTGTATCAGAGTGACTCTCAACTTGGGGAAACTTTGCTCTCTCTAAGAGACACTTGCTCTTGTGATCAGTCGTACTGGCTCAGAATAAACCTCTTTAAAATATTCCAGACTTGGTTTTTCTGTTCACATCCTAATGATCACAACTTTTATGTGTATGCACACAATACAATATTCCTTACATAAATACAAGGAAGATGATGAATTGCAGATGATCTTTGTACTATGCCCCTATATCTTCACCATCAGTACTCAACTGTTACAGATGATAGAATGAGTGCACACAGATGTACCCATTTCTCCATCATCTCCATGACACCAACCTGATCTGAAAGAATGTCTCCCCGTGAGGAATGCAGCTCGGCTCGGGGTGCAGAGCGGGGCGGCCGCCAGGTGCTGAGTGAGCCTCACACCTTCCTCTGCAAGTTGGTCAATATTCGGCGTTCTGAGCAAAGCACACACATGTCATTGTTGGAAGGGAGACATGCATTTGGCTTAAGCAGATCCCTGCTCTGAAAGGCAGAGGAATAGACTGCAAAGACTTCACCGGATTTCAGAATTAGTAGCATTATGGTCTCCTGTAGAGGCTGATCGACCCCTGTCCTAAGTTTGGTGTTGATGTTGAGATGGATGACGTCACACACACACACACACACACACACACACACACAAAGTATATGAGACAATTTATGACTCATATAATGAGGCTTTCCGGGGAGAGCAGGGCAGGCCTTCCAAGCTCATGTGAAATTAAGGAAGCAAGGAAAGGAGATTTTTGAATTGTGGTGAGGGTGTGGGGCTGGGATGAGGGCTCCCATGCAAGGGTGGGGGCGTTTATGGTCTGAATCTGCCGTCAGCACTGAAGGAGACAGTCCCTGTGCTTTCTTATCTATTCGTCCAGAAGTGGAGCCAGACAGAAGAGGCCTAAAAACTTTCAGCATCAGATATCAAAAAACAGTGAGGGCCGGGCACGGTGGCTCATGCCCGTAATCTCAACACTTTGGGAGGCCTAGGCGGGCGGATCACTTGAGGTCAGGAGTTCAAGACCAGCCTAGCCAACATGGTAAAACTCCATCTCTACTAAAAAAAATACAAAAATTAGTCAGGCAAGGTGGTGCATGCCTGTAATCCCAGCTACTCAGGAGGCTGAGACAGGAGAATAGCTTGAGCCCAGGAGGCGGAGGTTGCAGTGATCCGAGATCACACCACTGCACTCCAGCCTGGGTGAGAGAACAGAGTGAGACCCTGTCTCAAAAAACTAAAAAAAAAAAGGAAGGACGGAAGGAAGGAAAGAAAGAAATAAAGAAAGAAAGAAATAAAGAAAGAAAGAAAGAAAGAAAGAAAGAAAGAAAGAAAAAGAAAGAGAAGTCAAAAGAAGCATCCACATAGAATGGAACCTATGGAATATGACTTGGCCACTGCAAGGGGTGAGGAACAGTACTGACACTTGCTGCCACGGGGAGGAGCCCTGAAAACACTGTGTTCTGTGAAAGCACCCTGACATAAAAAACCACAGGTCATGTAATTCCATTTGTATGAAAGGTCCCTAACAGGGCAGTCTATAGAGATGGAAAGTATATTAGTGGCTGCCAGAGGCCGAGGGTTAGGGTGCTGAGAGAGTTGGAGGAGTGTTAGCTGGGGCTGCCGTAACAAAGTCCTACACAGCTGGCAGCTTCAACACCAGGTATTGGTTGGGTGCAGTGGCTTCCGCCTGTCATCCCAGCACTTTGGGGGGCCAAGGTGGGTGGATCACTTGAGGCCAGGAGTTCGAGACAAGCCTTGGCAACATAGTGAAAACCTGTCTCTACAAAAAAATACAAAAATTAGCTGGGCATGGTGGCATGTGCCTGTAGTCTCAGCTACTCAGGAGGCTGAGGTGGGAGGATTGCTTGAGTCCAGGAGACGGAGGTTGCAGTGAGCTGTGATCACGCCACTACATTCCAGCCTGGGCAATAAAGTGAGACCCTGTCTCAAAAAACAAAACAAAATAAAACAGAAAAACAAACCCAGTAGACATTTATTCGCTCACATTTCTGGGAGCTGGAAGTCTGAGATCAAGCGTGGGCAGGGCTGGTTCCTCCCGAGGTCGCTCTCCTGGGCTCGTAGACACCATCTTCTCCCTGTGTCCTCAGGTGGTCATTGCTCTATGTGTGTCTGTGTCCTTATCTCCTCTTCTTATGAGGACCCTAATCTTATTGGATCAGGGCCCACGCTAGTGACCTCATTTTACCTGAATCACCTCTCTAAAGACTCAGTCTCCAAACAGAGTCACAGTCTGAGGTCCTGGGGATTAGGACTTCAACGTAGGCATTTAGGGGACACAGATTTGCCCCTAGCTGAAGGTGATGGCTAAAGGGGTGCAGTTTCTCTGGGGGTATGTAAATGCTCTAACATGGTTTGTGGTGATGGATGGACAGCTCTGTGAATAGACTAAAAGTCCCTGAACTGTACACTGTAAACAGATGAACCACATATTCTGTGAATTACAACCAGGCCTGCTCAGGGTGTTCGAAAGGGGATCCCTGGACAGGGGGCAGATTGATTGATTGATTGACTGATTTAGAGACAGGGTCTTGCTCTGTGGCCCAGGCTAGAATGCAGTGGTGCGATCTCAGCTCACCATAACCTCCACCTCCCGGGCTCAAGCCATCCTCTCTCAGCTTCCCGAGTAGCTGGGACTACAGGCGTGTGCCACCACACCTGGCTAATTTTTTGTATGTTTCATAGAGACAGGGTTTTGCCATATTGCCCAGGCTGGTCTCAAACTCCTGGGCTTAAGTGATCCACCTTCCTTGGCCTCCCAAAGTGCTGGGATGACAGGCGGGAGCCACCGCGCCCGGCCCGCACAGGGCACACTGCTGCAGGTGCTGCAATGTCCACTGCAAAGAAGGGAGGCCTTGCTCTGCGGGGACCACTCCTGAGGTTGGCAGCGATTGAAAAGCAGAAGCAGCCTGCGCTCTGGGGCGATCCTTCTAGGAGAAAAGGCCACTAAACGGAGTAAGGAGGTTTCTCACCTTTTCTCCTGTTGTAGAAGGCACGTGAGCACCACTCAAGCACTCTGCTGGTAAGGCTGGCATAGAGGCTACTACTCTGTGTTTGCACATGCCACTGCAGTGAGCTGAATGAATGGGGGTCTGCCAACCGATCTGTCCACGTGCTGACCCCCCAAACCTGTGTGTGGGACCTTGCTTAGAAAAACTGTCTTTGGAGATGTTGTTAGTTAGGTATCCCGAGATGAGATCATCCTGATTTAGAGAGGGCCCTAGATGCAATGACCAGTGTCCTTCTAAAAGACAGAGGAGGAAACACAGACACAGAGGAGAAGGCCACGTGGGGACGGAGGCAGACACTGGAGTGATGTGGCCACAGGCCCAGAGATGCCTGGAGCCCCCAGGAGCTGGGAGAAGCAGGAAGGGTCCTTCTCTACAGCTTCGCAGGGAGCTCCGTTGGTGTCTTCATCTCCTCTTTTGGCAATCCATATCAGATTAGGGCTCACCCTAAGGACCTCGGTTTAACTCAATTACCTCTTCAGACACCCCATCTCTGAATACGGTCACACCCTGAAGTACCGGTGGTTAGGGCTTAAACCTACAAATTTGGAGGAGACCAGAATTCAGCCCGCAACAGATGGTGTTTGCAAACGTACTCAACAGAAGATGAGACCTTTACAGTGGGCGGGCCTTGCTGCAGTGACCTGTGTCCTTATAGGACGAGGAGATTAGGACACAGACGCAGAGGAGGAGGCCGCGTGGAGACGGAGGCAGAGACTGGAGTGATGGGGCCACAAGCCCAGGGACACCTGGAGCCCTCAGGAGCTGGGAAAGGCGGGAAGGATCCTCCCATAGGGCCCCCAGAGGGAGCCCGGCCCTGCCCACACCTGAATTTAAGGTTTCTGGTCTCCAGACCTAGGAGAACAAATTCCCTTTGTTTTAAGCTACCCATTTTGTGGTAATAATACATTCACCCACTCACCGCAGTTCTGCATCGTTTAAAAGGGCCTTTTTACCTGTTGGTAGTTTTTTGTGGTGTTGAGTTCTGAGGTCCTAAGGAGTTTCCTAATTTCTCTAGGCAGATTTTAAATGCACCATTCAGTCAAACTCACATAACATCACCACCAATAACAACAACCAGCTGTACCTCAGGGTGTTGTTCCCATAGCAACCGAGATCCCCAATGCCTAGATCATCTGCCATGATCAGTAGGATATTTGGTCTAAAGGCATTTGCAGTCTTAGGTTCACACGTCTTCAGAAGCAAGCATAAGAACAGCAGCACCAGCAAAGAGTCCCTGGAGAGAAAGTGAAACAGAAATGACCATCTACAATTTGGCACGGGAAGCAGGCATTTCAAGGCAGCTCGCTGGGAAGGCAAAGGTCTTATCACTAAATTAAAACGTTCAGCTTTATGGGAGGTTATTATCCCGGCCTGAATTAGTGCACTAGTGTCCCCGGACCAAACGAGGGTCAGACTGCTATTTCTCGTGGCCCAGTAGCGAGATGCAGATGAACTGGGAAACAGGAGAGCTTTTAATTCTGTAACCAGTTACAGGAGGAAGGCCTGGAAATTCTCTCCCAACGAACTCAACATTACAAAGCTTTCCAGAGCTTATATACCTTCAAAGCTCTGTGTCTAAGGGTAAGTGTGCATTCATCTAAAGACATAAGTGATTAACTTCTCATCTGTAACTAAGGTCTGAGTCCTGGAGACCTTCCTCTGGAGCCTCAGTAAATTGACTTAATCTAGATGGGTCCAGGTGCTGGGGTGATTACCCTTATCTTGTCTCCTGCTAAATCACAGAGTTTTGGGGAGTTCCTTTAGTCCCCAGTAAAGCTTGTTTGTGGAGGTCTGGGGAGTTCCTTCAGACCCTCAATAAAACTTGTTTAATCCTAAATGGGTCCTGTTAAGAATTCCTTCATTATCTCCTCATGCTTCAAAGGCCCAGGAGAGGCCTGGGCAAAACTCTTGGGGGGCTTTTGTTACATCCCAGCCTTTGCATAAGGGCACTGGTTGTTTCAGCTTTTAAGATGTAACTTCACCACTCGGTCAGTGCTGAAACAGTTGTTACGGAGGCCTGCGTTAGTGAGACCTGGCCTGCCACACTAGACCACACAGTTCAGAACAAACTGGAATGGAGTCACTCGTGCAAACTGCCACATCATCAAGCTGAACAGGGAAACAGGCCAGTTTTCCGAAAAACAGAAGATTCGAGCAAGCAAAAAGAAGATGTGTAGTTCACCTGAGCTAAGAAAATCTCCCATGCTTTAACCCTATAAGAAAAGTCACTTTGAAACAACCAGTCTGCTTTATTATTCTTTTTGTTTCTTGTTTTGAGATGGGGTCTTGCTGTGTTGCCCAGGCTGGAGTGTAGTAGCATGATGGTGGTTTACTGCAACCTCTGCCTGATTCTGAGGTGGGAGGATTGGCTCAAGCAGTCCTTGAACTGCAGTGGATGGATGGATGGGTGGTCGCTTAGTGCTGGGGGATGGTCCTTGAACAGCAGTGGGTGGGTGGTGTCTTAGTGTTGGGGGATCATGGCCGCGCTCTCTGGGGAGGGCGCGAACGAGGGGTGTGTCTCAGGGTGCTTGGGGGGACACGGCTGTACTGGGGAGCAGGGGAGGAATAAGGCCATGGGGAGGGATCCCGTGTGGCCAGCAGGGTAATGGCCACGGAAGGGGACAGGATGGGGCGTGTCTTGGAGGGTGGTGAGAGGCAGGGCAGCGCTGCTGAGGCAGGAGAATAGGGTCTGGAGGCAGGGAACCTAAGGGTTTTCATGCCAACTTCCTAGAACTAAATTGAAAGGAAAATCCTAATTTTCCTTTTTTATTTTTAAAATTTTTATTATTATTTTTTTTTGAGACAGAGTTTCACTTTTGTTGCCCAGGCTGCAGTTCAATGGCATGATCTGGGCTCACTGCAACCTCCACCTCCTGGGTTCAAGCGATTCTCCTGTCTCAGCCTCCTGAGTAGCTGGGATCACAGGTGCCTGCCACCACGCCCGGCTAATTTTTTTGTATTTTTAGTAGAGGCCTGGCCTAATTTTTGTATTTTTTGTAGAGACGGGTTTCACCATATTGCCCATGCTGGTCTCAAACTCCTGACCTCAGGTGATCCACACGCCTCGGCCTCCCAAAGTGCTGGGGTTGCAGGCATGAGCCACCTCTCCTGGAGGAAAAATCCTAACTTTCCATGCCTAAGTAACAAAAGGACCAGAGGCTTCCCTTTGACCTTTTCTGCTGGGCAGATGGTAGATTGGCTGTCTACAACCAATCAGACTGATTTCAGGTCCAGTCTTCCTTTGCAACTTTGTGACTTCACCTTAGTCTCTGATTAGTTGGTTTTTGCAACCAATCAGATGTTTGCACAGGACTGTGAATTTTGTAACTTCAGCCTCTGGTTGGCTGCTGTCTGCAACCAATCAGACTAATCGCGGGCCAACACTTCGGTTACATGAGGTGAGGATGAAGTGGCCAATGGGAAACTTCTAGGGGGTATTTGGACCCAAGAAGATTCCGTACCCGGGCTCCTGAGCCGCTGCTTGGTCGGCTCCCACACTGTAACGTGTCCTTTCGTTTTCAATAAATCCCTGCTTTCCTTCTTTTGTTGCTTCATTCTTTCTTTGCTGGGCGTTTTGTCCAATTCTTTGTTCAAAACGCCAAGAACCTGGACAACTTGCAGTCACGACCCTCTACCGGTGGTGGAGGACCCAGCAGGGCGTGACCGACCCAGTTTCCGCTCCCTCCGGGCCCCGGCCGGCCTTCCTCCGCCTTCCCTTCCCTTCCTCCTTTGTTCTCTTTCCCTGCCCTTCCAGCTTCCCTTCAGTTCGGTCTCCTCCACTCCCCCTCGTCCCCTCAGTCGCCCCCTATCCCTGGGCTCTGCTGTTTGGCGTCTTTCCCGGGCACAGAACGCGCCTCCAGCTACATTTTGGGGACTACAAGGCGCCGGACACAACCACGCCCTTTACAGGGGCCCAGGCTCGCCTGGGGCGCCCCTCGCCGCGCTCGCGACCCCCTCCCCAGGTCCCCACCCCAGGCCTTAGTGTGGGCCGCGTCCCGGGGTCCCTGGCACCTGGCGGCGGGCGCGGCGCGTCCCCTCCGCGCGGCGGCTCGCATGGTCGAGCGCTGTCCCAGAGCGCAGGACCTTGCCCTTCGCACTCCGCGCCTGGGCTCCGCTAGTGCCAAGGCTTCCGCCCTCTCAGCTGCGGGATCTGGGGTGTGCGCCCGCCCCTCCTTCATGCGCGTCATCTCCTGGCTCTCGGGACCTCCGGAACCTGCGCTTGGAAGCAGGTTTTCCCAGGTCGTCACACGGGGAGGCCGGGGTTAAGGAGGAGCTGATTAAACCCAGTTACGATTGACCGGGCGCGATGGCTCCCACCTGGGATCCCAGCAATTTGGGAGGCCAAGACGAGTGGGTCACCTGGGATCAGGAGTTCGAGACCAGCCTGGCCAACATGGTGAAGCCTCGTCTCTACTAAAAATGCAAAAATTAGCTGGGCGTGTTAGCTGACTTACAGAGTGACACTCAGTCCTAAAGAATAAATAAATGAAAATGAAAATGAAAAATAAACCCAGTTAGGTTTGAGCACAGGGAGCCCCTTTTCTTTTTGTCGGGGAGGGTCTTAGGACCTGCCCAGAGCGATCAAGCTGCGATTTCAGTTTCTCAAAACTTGGTGTTTGAAATGTCTGTTCCGGATGCTGGACTTGTTCTCTAAGTCTGGAACGGGAATGCTAGTTGGGCCCTTCTTTCTTCTTTTATTACTATTATTATTGTTGTTTTCAGATAGTATCTCACTCTGTCGTCCAGGCTGGAGTGCAATGGTGCGATCCTGGCTCACTGCAACCTCCGCCTCCTGGGTTCAAGCGATTCTCCTGCCTCAGCCTCCCAAGTAGCTGGAATTACAGGCACGCGCCACCACGCCCGGCTAATTCCAATTGTTATTTTTATCTTTGTTCCTTTCATGAGACTGCTGTTGAAATTACTCCTTCTGATTAACCGCCGGGCCCTCGACCCCTCCCCGTCTTTTCTGTGACTCATCCTTTTGTTTTTGAATGATGCAGTTTTGCTCATTACCCTGTCACCTAATTCTTTTTTTGTATCTTTGGCTCGCCTTTTGTTGTTTGTTTGTTTTGTTTTTAACTCTTTTGACCTCTAGAAAGGTCAAGGCTGAGAGTTGAGGCTGCAGTGAGCCTTTGTTTTTGTCTGTCTTGACCTCTAGTCACTGATTTTCTCAAGCCCCTTCATGTCTTACCTCACCCCCTCACATCCCATAGAAAACGCAAGATCTGGTCAAAGTATAAATTCGTATTTTGTAGGAAATGCTAGCTTACAGACCCACTTTCCCTCAAAGGGGGTTGCTTAGGTTCTCTTCCACTGGTCAGGGGCAAAATGATTCCATAGTCTTCAAGATAACAGCACTTTCTTCTTCCAAGGCTGAGACTGTCCAGGGTGAGGTTGTCACCGCCTCCCAAGGAAGTGGAACTACAGGTGTGCACCATCACCCCGACACATTTTTGTTAATTTATTTTTTTGGTAGAGAGTAGGTCCCACTATGTTGCATAAGCTGTTCTCAAACTCTTGCCTCAAGCAGTCCTCCTGCTTTGGCCTCCCAAAGTACTGGGATTACAGGTGAACCACTGTGCCTGACCAGCCACAAGACTCTATGTTGGGTGTATAGGTGGGAAGTATATCCAGGTCCTCCTCACCATTATTCTGCCTCCAACATTTATGCCATTTTTTTTTTTCCTTTGCAACTCAGTTCTCTATGCTTACCAAATGGAATCAGTAAGGTCGGGGAGGGGGGTGGAAGTTTGTGTTGAAAACAGGGATTCAGAAGCCCCTCCTTAAATTCACTGAGTAAGGATTTTCATAAATGAGGGAGCTGCCCTACACGCCCCTGGGATGGGATGATGGGGGTGCTTGTTCACGACAATACAGTCAGGAGCCCCCCTCCCTGCATTTAGTGAATTGGAATCTCCCAAAATGGTGCTGGGAATTCTATTTAGAAAAGACCATTCACTTTTAATTGGCAAATTTAGTTCATTTACATTGATTACGCTGGCCATCTGTCTGGAGCTAGTTCTTGAGCACTGTTTATTGCTTCTCTCTTTGTCCTGTTACTCTAAAAGAGCTTTTATCAGACAGGCTTGGTGGCTCACACCTGTAATCCCAGTGCTTTGGGAGACTAAGGGGAAGGATTGCTTGAAACCAGGAGTTTGAGAACAGCCTGGGAAACACAGAGAGACCCTGTCTCTACAAAAAAAAAAAAAAAAAAATTTAAGTTAGCCAGGCATGGTGGTGTGCCTCTAGTCCCAGCTACTTGGGAGGCTGAGGTGGGAGAGTCACCTGAGCGCAGGAATTTCAGGTTGCAGTGAGCTGTGATTGCACCATTGCACTCCAGACTGGGTGACAGAGCAAGACCCTGTCTCTAAAAAAATTTTTTTAATAACATTTTTTTTTTTTTAAATCTTTGAGGGCTTCCCAACTGGGATTTTTTGCTGAGCCTCTATCGCACAGATGGAGAAGGCCAGGCCTAGGCCTGGAAGGAGGCGGGCAGGAGACAGCCCAGGAGCAGTTCTGCAGGGAGGTTTAACAGGGGTGGAGCAGAGATTTGATCCTTGGAAGAAATTCTATGCTGCTGGGAGTTGAGATTCCTGAGAACTAGCGAGAAAAGAGCTTTGGGTGCGCTTCGGTAAATTATGTAAACACACTGAGCTGTCTTGGGTGCCCAGGATTTGGAAATGGGGCCTGGGGGCAGTAGGAGCTGGTGCTCCAGAAGTCATACTTGCGGGAGGTTGTGGGGATGGAAAGGGTGGGTAAGCCCTGACCCTGAGGGTCTAACATGACTTTCAGCACACGGAGCCTCCATGGGGACTTTGGCTTCAAAGCCATCAAGGTCAAGAGTGTGGCCAAGTGTGGAGACAGAGGTGACTCTCCCCAGTGGATGCTGAAGAACTTAAAGGTGACTCTATGGGCTGGGAACATCCGGCACAGCTGACCCGAAGTACTGGGTCTTGTTCCAATAGCCATGGCAATGGGAAAGCCATAGGGGTTAACTGGTTCTCCCTGCCACCCCTTCCTCCCTTTCTTCCTTTTTCTTTTTGCTTCTTTCCTTTCCTTCCTTCCTTTCTTTTTAGAGATGAGGTCTCACCCTGTCACCCAGGCTAGAGTGTAGTGGCACGATCATAGCTCAGTGTAGTCTTGAACACTTTGGGAGGCCAAAGGTTCAAGTGATCCTCCCACCTCAGCCTCCCAAGTAGGTGGGACTACAGGCACGTGTCACCACACCTAATTATTTAAATTTTATGTGGAGGCAGGGTCTCCCTATGTCATCCCAGCTGGTCTGAAACTCCTGGCCTCAAGCCATCTTAGTGTCCTAAAGTGCTGGGACTACAGATGTGAGCCACCACACCTGGCCTACTATTTCTTTCTTGACTCAAGAGAATTGGCTGGAGATGGATTTGACTTTTTTGGTCTCTACGCACAGTCTGAATTCTTGGAGGCTGATATGGATTGGATAAATTGAGGACACGTTCTTGAGGTGGTGACAAGGTGGGGCATTGCTCATCACATACCTAGGCTTGGAAGAGTGGGAGGAGCGACCTGTTGCTTGAACCTGAAGACAGAAAGAACTACTGGAAAGACCTCCTTACTCCCAGGAGAGAATGTGCTGGGGACTGAATTGTGTTGCCCTCAAATTCACAGGAATAAAGTTTTTATTCATCCTTTAAAATGAGGTCACAAGAGGGGGCCCTATCCCAATAGGAGTGGGGTCCTTATAAGAAGAGATTAGGGCCGGGCGCAGTGGCTCAGCCTGTCATCCCAGCACTTTGGAAGGCCAAGGCAGGTGGATCACTTGAGGTCGGGAGTTCCAGACCAGCCTGGGCAACATGGCGAAAACCCGCCTCTACTAAATAATACAAAAATTAGCTGGGCGTGGTGGTACACGCCTGTAGTCCCACCTACGAGGGAGGCTGAGACAGGAGAATCGCTTGAACATGAGGCAGAGGTTGCAGTGAGCCAAGATCACACCATTGCACGCCAGCCTGGGCAACACAACAAGACTCCATCTCAAAAAAACCCCCCAAAAAACAAGAATCAGAGGTAGGACACAGACAGGCACAGAGGGATGACTGTGTAAAGACATGGGAAGAAGGCGGCAGCTGTGAACCGAGAAACAGGTTCTCCCCAGACACAGATTCTGTCATGCCATGGTCTTGAACATCCAGCCTCTAGAACTGCAAGAAATATTCTTGATGATACCCAGTTTATGGTATTTTCATTCTAGCAGCCCAGACAATTAAGGCACAGCCTGATTATGCAATGACCTTGCAGCTCAGAGCTGGGGCGAACCCTGCCTGTACAGTGCGGCTTCCACAGCCTGAGTTTGCCCACATCACCTGGGGCATTGGGGACAAAGGAAAACCACTTGAAAACAGTTCCAACGGGAAGCAAGTTCATCCTTGTGGTTTTAAACAATAAACAAACACTATAAATGGGCACCACAGACAAAGCCACATCAGTGTCAGTTTTTATCTTTGGGGCCTATCTCCTGTTCATGTGCAAATCTGTAAGTCACAGAGACACCTTTGCTGGGACTTGGGCTGTTTGGGGCTACAGGGCAGCCTCTTCCAGACCGAGCTGGGGTCCATTGACAGAATCCTCCCCGACTCCAGGAGATACTTTGCCTCTCCAGTTTGGGTGTCTGAGTGATCATTCGATGATTTATTATTAATGTTTGTTTGTTTGTTTATTTTTGATGAGACAGTCTTGCTGTATCACCCAGGCTGGGGTGCAGTGGTATGATCTCAGCTCACTGCAACCTCCGCCTCCCGGCTTCAAGCAATTCTTCTGCCTCAGCCTCCTGAGTAGCTGGGATTACAAGCGTACGTCACCACGCCTGGCTTCTTTTTGTTTTGTTTTGTTTTGATAGAGATAGGGTTTCACCATGTTGGTCAGGCTGGTCTCGACCTCCTGACCTCAAGTGATCTGCCCGCCTCTGCCTCCCAAAGTGCTGGGATTACAGGCGTGAGCCACTGCACCTGGCCAATGTTTATTGTTCATTTCTACTTTTTCTTGCCTTTTTCTTTGTTTTCTTCACAGGGAGAAACTATTCATCCTTATGCAAATAGATATCTTAACATGACGCTGAAGTTTGTTTCATTTTTTTGTTTTCTTTCTTTTTTGAGACAGGGTCTTGCTCTGTTGCCCAGGCTGGGGTGCAGTGGTGCAATCATAGCTCAGTGCAGCCTCCAACTCCTGTGCTCAAATGATCCTCCTGCCTTAGCCTCCTGAGTAGCTAGGACTACAGGCATGTGCCACCATGCAGGCTAATTTTTTTTATTTTTGTTTTTGTAGAGCTAGAGTTTCATTATGTTGCCCAGGTTGGTTTTGAACTCCTGGCCTCAAGTGATCCTCCCGTGGTGGCCTTCTAAAGTGCTGGGATGACAGCCACCACGGTCAGCTGGTTTGTTTCAGTTTGAGTGACAAAATTTAGGAATCGGGGCTCCAGCTTTTCATTGCAGACATTTATTGTGGGCCGTCTTCCCTAAGGCACCAGCAGAGGGGGAATGGGCCACAGCAGGGCTGCAGCCATGGTCTCCAGATGTTGCCCAGCCTGTCCAGCTGCAGAGGAACCGGGCTGAGTGTCCGCTGGTGTTCCCGCACAGCCCGCTGGACTCGCTCCATCACCTGATAGAACACAGGCTCTGAGGCTGGTGTGAGGACGTGGGTCTCAGAAGGGTCTCTTGAGAGGTCAAAGAGCAAAGGTGGATCGTGGTGGAGTACTTTTTCCCCAAAGCATGGGCAGACTTTTCTTCCATAGCAGGCACCGGCTCCCTCTGGCTGGAACACCGGGGTCACAAAGTGGACTTTCCACGTGGTTCCTTCTGGTGGAAAGACAATAATTACCGGGTTGGTATAGAGAGATAGGGCGCAGTGCTGGAGAATGGCATCTTCATAAGGGCTAAAGGGTAGGAATAACCCAAGCGTCCATTGGATGCATTGGATGGACAGATAAACAAAACATCGTACATCTTACATGGAGGACTGTGTAGCTATGGAAAGGAATGACACACTGACACCGGCTGCAACATCAATGAACCCTGAAAATACTATGCTCAGAGAAAGAAGTTACAAAAGAGCACACATTGCGTGATTCCATTCATATTGAATGTCAAGGATAGGGAAACACATAAAGACAGGAAGTAGAGTAGTGGTTTCCAGGGTCTGTAGGGTGTGGAATGGGGAGTGACTGCTGATAGGCAGTGTCTGCTTTTGGGGTGATGAAAATGTTCTGGAGCTACACAGACGTGGAGGTTGCACAACACTGTGAAAGCACGAAGTGCCTGTGAATTGCACTTGGTCAGTTTTTTTTTTTCTTTTCTTTTTTTTGAGACGGAGTCTTGCTCTGTCGCCCAGGCTAAAGTGCAGTGATGCAACCTCCGCCTCCTGGGTTCAAGCGATTCTCCTGCCTCAGCCTCACAAGTAGCTGGGATTACAGGAATGCGCCTGTAATTGTTCACAAAGAAGATGAAATCATTTTAAGGTCAGGTGATTAAAACATTTGGAAGCACATCTAGATGCATAAAATAGACTACAAAAGGCTGGACGTGGTGGCTCACACCTGTAATTTCAGCATTTTTGGAGGCCAAGATGGGTGGATTACTTGAACCCAGGAGTTGCCTGGGCAACATACTGAGACCTTGTTTCAATTTAATAAATAAAGAAAAATTGGAGGCCAGGCATGGTGGCTCACACCTGTCATCCCGGCACTTTGGGAGGCCGAGGAGGGTGGATCACTTGAGGCCAGGAGTTTGAGACCAGCCTGCCTAACATGGTGAAACCCCAACTCTACTAAAAATACAAGGAATTAGCCAGGTGTAGTGGTGAGCACCTGTAATCCCAGCTACTCAGGAGGCTAAGGCAGGAGAATCACTTGAACCTGGGAGACTGTGGTTGCAGTGAGCCAAGATCGCACCACTGCACTCCAGCCTGAGCGACAAAGAAAGACTAGTCTCAAAAAAAAATTACAAAAAAATAAGAAAAAAAGGAGACGAGAAAAGTCTTGAACACATGTGTGTGCAAGTATGTGTGTGTGCATGTGTGTATGCATGCACATACGTGTGTGATGATGACAAAAGTTGCACTTCATATAGCGCAGGGAAGAAAGAATGAAATACAGCCCATACATGGTGTTTAAACTATGGGTAACAACTCCCCATCGTTTGAAGATGATTGACAGGTGATGTCAGAAGGCATGTCGCTGGAATGAGAGGGACACATACTGACAAAAACTAAATTTAAAAAGCTCGTGGAGAGGCTGGGCACGGTGGCTTACGCTTGTAATCCCAGCACTTTGGGAGGCCAAGGCGGGTGGATCATCTGAGGTCAGGAGTTCGAGACCAGCCTGACCAACGTGGTGAAACCCCGTCTCTACTAAAAATACAAAAATTAGCTGTAGGGGCTCCCCTACTCACTGTCCCGTTGATGCCACCTGGCTGCATGCAGGAACCCCTCACAATAATGCATCAGGAACTCATGGTCTGAGTGCTGGGCTGTCCCCAGGAGCAAGGGCAGAAGGTCTTGGCCGTCAATCACTCTGCAGGAAGGAACATGGCATGGCTCAGGGTTGGAACAGGGACTTCGGACATCTGTCCCTCCAACATCCACCAGTCCCAACCCCAGGTGCTGCACTCTATGTTGTATCAGTGGAGGGAAAGTCCGGGTGTGAGCACAGATGGATGGAAGGCATGTGTGTGCATTAGCACGCTTAGAAGAAGAATGCAGCAGCGGCCCACGTTAGTCACCACCAAACGTCACCTTTGGCTAAAAAGTAATTAATTGGCCGGGCACGGTGGCTCACATCTGTAATCCCAGCACTTTGGGAGGTCAAGGCAGGTGGATCACCTGAGGTCAGGAATTCGAGACCAGCCTGGCCAACATGGTGAAACCCCGTCCCAGCTAAAAACACAAAAATTAGCCAGGCATGCTGGTGCGTGCCTGTAATCCCAGCTACTCGGGAGGCTGAGGCAGGAGAATCGCTTGAACCCAGGAGGTGGAGGTTTCAGTGAGCCGAGATCGCACCACTGCACTCCAGCCTGGGCGACAGAGTGAGACTCAGTCTCAAAAAAAAAAAAAAAAAAAAAAAAAGCTGAAAGAGCCAGCGCCCAAAGACTGGAAGGTAACAAAAGGCCACCAAGAGTTCTGCCCAGGCCTTTCCTGGGCCTTGAAGCATGACAAAATAATGAAGGATTCCTAACAGGACCCGTTTAGGATGAAACACGTTTTACTGGGGGTCTGAAGAAACTCCCCAGACCTTCACAATGAAGTTTTATTGAGAGTCTAAAGAAACTCCCCAAACCTCCATGATTTAGCGGGAGACAAGATGAGGGTAATCACCCCAGCACCTGGAACCATTTAGATTAAGTCAATTTACTGAGGCTCCAGAGGAAGGTCCTCAGGACTCACACCTTAATTATAGATTAAAGGAAGTTGAATCACTTATGTCTTTAGATGAGTACACACTTACATGTGGACATACAGCTTAGAAGACATAGAAGCTCTGGAAAACTTTGTAATTTGGAGTTGGTCTAGTGATAATTTCCAGCCCTTCTCCCCGTACCTGGTTACAGAAATAAAACTCCTTCCTTTCCTAGTTCATTTGCATCTCGTTATTGGGCCATGAGAATAAGTAGCCCGACCCTCGGATTGGTCTGGGAACAATTTCATGGACGCCTTACTGCAATGCCAGAGTGACATTTTCATTTGTCATAAGTGTTGCTGTGTCTGTGCAAAGCTGAATTGTTTCTTTGGGTTGTTCTGTACCTGTCCTGGGGCACCTCACCGCCCGCCAGCTGGACCACGGTGGGGAACACGTCCATCAGACTTGTGGGCTCGCCAATCACTTGGCCGGCCGGGAGCACCCCGGGCCAGCGGAAGATCCCGGGCACGCGGATCCCACCTTCCCATCCTCCCATGCCCTTCCCACCTGTGTTTGAACACAGACAAAAGAAAGTGGTTAAAAAACAGAAATAGATGCTCAGCCTGGGTGCTTTAACTTTTCTGCATGTTTCACTTGTTTTAAGTTTCTCTCTCCCTGGGTCTCTCAGTTTCTCTCTCTTTGTTTTAGTGACATTAAAACATTCAATCTCATGTAGTTCCCCTGTAGAGGTTTGATTTTATATTTTTTATTAACCTTGTTATTGGTTAGCGTGCATTGGATTAAGTTAGGTCCTTCACTGCAAATGACTGTTGTCCTTATAAGAGGAGACACAGACACAGAGCGGAAGGCCACGTGGAGACGGAGGCAGACTGGAGTGGTGTGTCCACAAGCCCAGGGACACCTGGGGCCCCCAGGCGTTGGCAGAGGCAGAAAGGAGCCTCCCCTAGGGCTTCTGGAGGGCACATTTCCCTGAGACACCTTGATCTCAAACTCCTGGTCTCCAGGGCCAGGACAGGATAAATTCCTGTTGTTTAAACTGCCCCAGTTTATAATACTGACGTTCTTCATGGCACAGAGAACCAGACTGGGGAGAGGACACATTAACATCAATGGCAATGAGATAAAGGTTTCTGAGGAGTCAGGCCTTCAATGTGAAGTTGTTTTGGGAAGGCATTAGTGGATGTAGCTGGCATTTATATATCCCGTTTTACATGTGTACTAGACTGATGGATCCATCTACTTCAAAGCAAATATACATCATAGGTATATTTGCCAACATCAGCCTCCAAAGGTTCTTTCAAGGACTGAAAAATAAAGCTCTGTGAGCAGGGAGATGACAAAATGTGTAAGCACAACAGTGTGAAGTCATGTACACAGGGCAGCACATTTTAGAATCTTTGTGGGACATGAAATAATGGCGTGCTTGGAAACAATGGAATCCAGGTTTGAATATAATGTGGCCAGCTAGGTGTCTACCCTTCTTCCTTTTTTTTTTTTTTTTGAGACAGAGTCCTACTCTGTCACCCAGGCGAGAGTGCAGTGGCACAATCTCAGCTCACTACAACCTTCACCTCCCAGGTTCAAGCAATTCTCCTGCCTCAGCCTCCTCAGCTGGGATTACAGGCGTGTGCCACCACGCCTGGCTAATTTTTGTATTTTTAGTAAAGATGAGGTTTCACCATGTTGGCCAGGCTGGTCTCAAACTCCTGACCTCAAGTGATCTGCCTGCCTCGGTCTCCCAAAGTGCTGGGATTACAGGTGAGAGCCACTGCGCCTGGCCTTATCCTTCTTGGATGCATTGTCTGAAGGTAAAATTCAAACCTGAGTCCATACAATAGAATATATTCAGCCATGGAAAGGAATGAAACATTTCCACAACACAGATGAACCTCAGAAACATCACGCTAAGTAAAAGAAACCATTCACAAGAAAACCCACATATTGCATGATTTCATTTACATAAATGTCTAGAGTAGGAAAATACACAATGATACAAAATAATGTTGTGGCCAGGCATGGTGGCTTACGCCTGGAATCCCAGCACTTTGGGAGGCCCAGCTGGGAGGGCTGCTTGAGTTCAGGAGTTTCAGACCAGCCTGGGCAACATAACAAGACCCTATCTTTACAAAAAATAATTTAAAAAATTAAATAGTAAACAAACCAAAAACAAGTTTTTGGGTGATGGATGTTGGCACGGGGGACAGGGAGTGACTGCTGTGAGTACAGGATTTTTTTGTGAGGTGGTGAAATGTTCTGAAAATAAACAGTGGTGGGCCACATGATGATGGTTACACAACTTGATAATCTAAAAACTCCTGAATTATGCACAAAAACGTGGCAGGCCGGGTCTCACTAACGCAGGCCTCCGTAACAACTGTTTCAGCACTGACCGAGTGGTGAAGTTACATCTTAAAAGCTGAAACCACCAGTGCCCTTATGCAAAGGTTGGGATGTAACAAAAGCCCCCCAAAAGTTTGGCCCAGGCCTCTCCTGGGCTTTGAAGCGTGACAAGATAACAAAGGAATTCTTAGCAGGATCCGTTTAGGATTAAACAAGTTTTATTGGGGATCTGAAAAAACTCCCCAGACCTCCGTGATTTAGCAGGAGACAAGGTAAGGATAATCAGCTCTGGCACCTGGACCTATTCATTTATTTATTTATTTTATTATTTTTGTTGTTGAGACGGAGACTTCCTCTATTGCTTAGGCTGGAGTGCAGTGGCACGATCTCAGCTCACCGCAACCTCTACCTCCCAGGTTCAAGCGATTCTCCTGCCTCAGTCTCCCGAGTAGCTGGGACTACAGGCGTGTGCCACCATACCCAGCTAATTTTTTTTTGTCTTTTTTTTTTTTTTTTCCTTTTTGTGGAGAATGGGGTCTCGCTATATTACCCAGGCAGGTCTCGAACTCCTGGGCTCAAGCTATCCTCCCGCCTCTGCCTCCCTGAGAGCTGGGATTACAGGCATGAGCCACCGCGCCTGGCCAACTAATTTTTGTATTTTTAGTAGAGACGAGGTTTCACCATGTTAGCCAGGTTGGTCTCAAATTCCTGACTTCAGGTGATCTGCCCGCCTTGGCTTCCCAAAGTGCTGGGATGACAGGCGTGAACCACTATGCCCGGCCACCTGGACCCATTGAGATTAAGTCAATTTACTGAGGCTCCAGAGGAAGGTCTTCAGGACTCAGACCTTAGTTATAGATGAGAAGAAGTTAATCGCTAATGTCTTTAGATGAATGCACACTTACACGTAGACATACAGCTTAGAAGGTATAGAAGCTCTGGAGAACTTTGTAATTGTGAGTTGGTCAGGCAATAACGTCCAGGCCTCCTCCCTGTAACCGGTCACAGAAATAAACTCCCTCCTCTCCCAGGTCATCTGCATCTCAGTTTTGAACCACCAGAATAAGCAGCCTGACCCTCAGTTTGGGCCAGGAACAAAAATTCAAACTGGAGTATGTCAAATTATCACTTTTGCCCTGGAGAGGAAAAATCACTGTCCTTGAGCAATAATACTGACCCTCCTGGAAGAGACTGCCCTGTTGGGAATTGCGGGGAAGAGATAAACTTGCAAGATGAGGATCTGGGAGCATCTTAGCCTCACCTTTATAAATTCCATTCCAGCCACCGTACTGGGTGTGTCCAAGTTGATTCTCTAGGGAACCCCCGTGATCTGATGTAAAATAAATGAGGGTGCTGTTGGTCAAACCTTCCATATCCAAAGTGTCAAGGATCTGTCCTGCAAAGAATAGGTGTTTTTGAGGCCGTCAAAATAGAAAAATATCAGAAATGAAGCCCGAAGTGTATGCTTTAGTATTTGGAGGCTATCCACAAGAATGAATCCTTAGTTTTAACGCATAATGGAAGTCAGTTGTTTAATTTTGATATTATTTATTGGAGATTGATGTCTGACTTTGTGTGCACCCCATCCTTTGCTCAGAATTTTAGGCAACCTACAAGGACAAAATATCAAAAACTTAAAAGTGCGGCATGTCGGCTGGGCGCAGTGGCTCACACCTGTAATCCCAGCACTTTAGAAGGTCAAGGCAGGAGGATCATTTGGGGTCAGGAGTTGGAGACCAGCCTGGCCAAGATGGTGAAACTACATCTCTACTAAAAATACAAAAATTACCCGGGCGTGGTAGCACATGCCTGTAGTCCCAGCTACTTGGGAGGCTGAGGCAGGAGAATAGCTTGAACCCGGGAAGTGGAGATTGCCATAAGCCAAGATCACACCACTGCACTCCAGCCTGGGTGACAGAGTGAGACTCGGTCTCAAAAAAAAAAAAAAGAAAAAAAAAAGTGAGGCATGTGAACATTCCAGAGAAGAAAGCATAGGCTGAAAATGCAGACCAGTCCTCAGCAGTGACGCTGAGCTTCTTGCAGTCACACACGGGGGCACTCGTGTCATTAATGCCACTCACAGTTGGCCGGGCACAGTGCCTCATGCCTGAAATCTCAGCAATTTGGGAGGCTGAGGCAGGAGGCTCGTTGACCCTATGAGTTTAAGACCAGCCTGAACAACATAGCAAGAACTCGTCTCTACAAATAATACAAAAATTAGCCGGGTGTGGTAGCGCATACCTGTGGTCCCAGGTACTGGGGAGGCTAAGGTGGGAGGATTGCTCGAGCCTGGGAAACTAGGGTGCAGTGAACCGTGGTTGCACCACTGCACTCCAGCCTGGGTAAGAGTGAGACCCTGTCGACTAGGCGCAGTGGCTCACGCCTGTAATCCCAGCACTTTGGGAGGCCAAGGTGGGCGGATCATGAGGTCAGCAGTTCGAGACCAGCCTGGCCAACATGGTGAAACCCCATCTCTACTAAAAATACAAAAATTAGCGAGGCATGGTGGCGGGTGCCTGTAATCCCAGCTACTCCGGAGGCTGAGGCAGGAGAATCTCTTGAACCCGGGAGGCAGAGGTTGCAGTGAGCCAAGACCGTGCCATTGCATTCCAGCCTGGGCAACGGAGTGAGACACCATCTCAAAAAAAAAAAAAAAAAAAAAAAAAAAGTGAGACTCTGTCACACACACACACAATTAACTTTTTGTCCTTCCTTGCCTAGCTTGTTAAGGAAACAAAATGTTTTAAAAACACATCTTTCACCCAGATCTCTGATGGCAATTATTCTGAGGATCCTGGGATTCTCAAGCCCACCACCACCTAAACCCTGGGATTCCCAAGTTCTTTTTTGGGAGGCAGGGATGTGCTGTGCCCATATACGGGTACTCACCCAGCCCTGACTCACTCAAGCGATATTCCCCTTCCATCCTGTTCTAAACCCAGGAAATATGATGAGTGAATGAGGCAAAACAATCCAGACCCACAGGAGTTTACATTCTCCTGGGGGAACATGGAAAATCGACCCACCTAACACATGGTCATGAAGAGAAACAATGGCGGTGCTGTGTTAGGAAAAAAAGAAGAAAGAAGACAGAAGAAAGAAGAAGAAGAGGAAGAAGTGGAAGAGGAAGAAGAAGGAGGAGGAGAAGGAGGAGAAGGAGAAGAAGGAGGAGAAGGAGGAGAAGGAGAAGAAGGAGGATGAGGAGGAGGAGGAGGATAAATATGAAGAAGAAGAACAAGAAGAAGAGGGGGAGGAGGAGAAAGGAGGAAGAGGAGGAGGAAAACAAAGGCAAAACAAAAAAGGACCACAGGAGAATGGGGGAGAAGATGATTGGGGAGGAGCTACGTTAGGGGTGAGTCAGGGCAGGCTCTGAAGAGGAGCCAGCGAAGCCTGAGGAGGCATTCCAGGAGGGAACAGCAGGTGTGGAAGCCCTGACAGGGGACAAATGTGAAAGATACTGTGTGGTGTCCACGTGGCCAGAACGCAGCAGGTGGGGAGGACAAAGGGGATGGGTGGAGATCAGACTAGGATCTGGGCAGCAGCAGGTCATGGGGCTTTTGTAGGCGAGAGGAGGAAATGTAGTCCTATTTTCAGTGCAGGGGAGCCACTAGCCACTCTACAGCAGAGAGGAATTTTCTCTGCTCTTTCTTTCATTTGTCTACCACACGACGATAGGATGTAGACATCTTTGGGGCCAAAATTCTGTATGCCACTTGGGAATTAAGACATGGAAATCTCTGAGGTCATTATTGTATCTAACACATGGGGATTAAGACGTGGACATCTTTGGAGTCATTATTCTGTCTTCCACATGGGAATTAGGATGTGGACATCTTTGGGGTCATTATTCTGTCTCCCACATGGGGATTAGAAAGTGGCTACCTTTGGCCATTTTTCTGTCTACCATATCAAGATTAGGACGTGGACGTCTTTGCAGCCATTATTCTGTCTAGGGAGTGGACAGCTTTGGGGCTATCATTCTTTCTGCACATGGGATTAAGACGTGGACATCTTTGGTCGAATAGCAATGCCTTCCATGCACGTGTTATGGAATTCACTCTCTGCTAATGGAGTGAAGATCTGTCCTATAATATTTTGGACTCTTAAAATCCAGTTGCACTGCAATCGCTATTCTGCCTCTTCTGTCTTTAACCTTCTCGTTCTTTGTTTCCTTTCCTGCTTCTGTTGCTGGAGGGGAAGCAGCCCGTTTTCCCTGGAAGGGCACTTACCTACCATCCAGTCCATCTCCTCTACGTTGTCCCCATACAGCCCGTGGAGACTCTTCCCGAGGAAGTTCTCCATAGTGATAAGAGGGATGTGGACATGCAAAAAGGAAACAAAGAGGAGGAAAGGCCCATGCTTATTCCTAAAAATAAATACAAAGCAATTAAGGTTACCTTTTTGGTAAAACAGAGATTGAAGTCCTGTAGATACTAAATATGGATCTCATTTGTCACATCCTTACTCAAATGTCTTCTCAACTCTGCTCACCAAAAAGAAACACTCAAAACTCTTCTTCAACAGAAAAATAATTCTTATGTTTAACAATCTTCCTTTTTTTGTTGTTATTTTAAAGACAGGGCCTTGCTCTGTTACCCAGGCTGGAGTGCAGTGACATGATCTCAGCTCACTGCAGCCTCAATCTCCCAGGCTCAAGTGATCCTCCCACCTCAGCCTCCCAAGTATCTGGGGCCACAGGCATATGCTAACAGGCTCAGCTAATTTTTTTTTTTTTCGGTAGAGACAGGGTCTCACTATGTTTACTAGGGTGGTCTTGAACTCCTCGGCTCACATGACCTGCTCCTGCCCATCTCAGCCTTCCAAAGTGCTGGATTATAGGCGTGAGCCACCATGCCTTTCTGGTCTGTTACCTCTCTCTCTCTCTTTTTCTTTTTTTTTGAGATGGATCCTGGCTCTGTCGCCCAGGCTGGGGTGCAGTGGCATGATCTCAGCTCACTGCAACCTCTGCCTCCTGGGTTCAAGCAATTCTCCTGCCTCAGCCTCCCAAGTAGCTGGGATCACAGGCATGCGCCACAACGCCCATCCTGTTTAAGACTCATTAACATCATGAATTTTCCCTTCCCTTCTGAAATCTATTTAAAAATCCACACTGGGCCAGGCGTGGTGGCTCACACCTGCAATCCCAGCATGTGGGGAGGCTGAGGCAGGAGCATTGCTTCAGCCTAGGAGTTCAAGACCAGCATGGGAAACAGCAAGACCCCATCTCTACTAAAAATACAAAAATTAGCGGGGTGTGGTGACATACACCTGTACTCCCGACTGCTCGGGAGGGTGGGGTGGGGGGATCGCTTGACCCTGGGAGGAGGAGGTTGCAGTGAGCTGAGATTGCACCACTGCACTTCAGCCTCGACAACCGGAGTGAAATCCTCTCTCAAAATAAATAAATAAATAAATAAATAAATAAATAAATAACCATACTGATTTAGTGCATCCTTTTCCCCCTGAATATTATAATGTTCTAACTCTACATACGTAATGCAAAGTTAAAAGAACTGCAGGTTACTGTCTGACATGACTTTTGTTTTGTTCAGTTATTTCAATATATATTTTTGACCTCAAGCCTTAACTTAGAGAATAAGTGGTGTTGCACATTCGATTTTCTTTATAATTGCTATCATGTAGTGAGGATTAGGACATAAAATAGTTATAAAAAGCACACTTTAAAAATGAGGCATATTGGGTTATTAATATTATTTTCATTGTCCTCCTTGAAAGTAGTGCTTTAGCTTCTCCCTCCCTTCACCTGGCCTTCATGGTCTAATCTAGATCCTTAAAGCATAAGAGCAATGGTGAAGGTGGTAGCCTTAATTAGAACACATCGGGCTGGGCATGGTGTCTCATGCCTGCAATCTCAGCACTTTGGGAGGCTGAGGCAGGAGAATAGGCTGAGCCCAGGAGTTTGAGACCAGCCTGGGCAACATAGCCAGATCCTGTCACATTAAAAATCAAAAAGAACGCAACAGTCTTACCTGCTTTAATTTGCAAGCTAATTGTCAATGTCCTTTCTGTCATACATTAGGTATTGCCATGAAGAACTCTCTAAGAGGCTGGGTGCGGTGGCTCACGCCTGTAATCCCAGCACTTTGGGAAGCCGAGGTGGGTGGATCACTTGCGGTCAGGAGTTCAAGACCAGCCTGGCCAACATGGCAAAACCCATCTCTACTAAAAATATGAAAGTTATCTGGGCATGGTGGTGCATGCCTGTAATCCCAGTTACTTGGAAGGCTGAGGGACGGGAATCGCTTGAACTCAGGAGCAGAGGTTGCAGTGAGCCAAGATTGCACCACTGTACTCCAGACTGGGCCACAGCTTGAGACTCTGTCTCAAAAAAAAAAATTTCTTTTTGAGACAAGGCCTTGCTCTGTCACCCAGGCTACCTTCATAGCCTCACTACATAGCCTCAACCTCCTGGGCTCAAGTGATCCTCCTGCCTCAGCCTCCCAAGTAGCTGGGCCTACAAGTGCATGCCACCACAGCCAGCTAATTTTTAAAATCTTTGTAGGAATGGGGTCTTGCTGTGTTGTCCAGGCTGGTCCCTAACTTCTGGCCTCAAAATATCCTCTTTCCTCAGTCTTCTGAGTAGCTGGGATAACAGGTGTGTACCACTATACCCAGCTCAGCTGTAACAATGTTTTAATGGACACAAGGCAAGTCACAAGGCTCCACTGACCCTCATCTATGCCCCATTTTTACCAAAAAATTGTCCTTCTAGGTCATGGCTATCCCATTCTTCAAATGTCAATTAAAGAAGAGGCTTTTTTTTTTTTTTTTTTTTTTGAGACAGGTTTTCCCTGTGTCACCCAGGCTGGAGTGCAGTGATGTGATCTCAACTCACTGCAACCTCCACCTCCCAGGTTCAAGTGATTCTCCCACCTCAGCCTCCAGAGTAGCTGGGATTACAGGCACGCACCACCACACTGGGCTAATTTTTGTATTTTTAGTAGAGACGGTGTCTCACCATGTTGGCCAGGCTGGTCTTGAACTCCTGACCTCAGGTGATCCTCCCACCTCGGCCTCCAAAACAGCTGGGATTACAGGAATGAGCCACCATGCCTGACTGAAGAAGACTATTTAGGATGCATTTTCATTCCAAAGCTGAGTGCTTGCAGGAAGCTGACACTTTTCTGCTGACCTTTTGAGAAAGGACGCGACCTCCTGCAGAATAAGGGGCGTCGCTTTTTGGAAGCGCATGGGCTGCTCCGTGATGGTGTGGTTTCTCATCAGCAAGCAGTCAGCATGGACAATCAGAGCACCCACAAAATAGGAGCCTGCGAGGAGGAGGACGGCCCAAAGCGCTGACCAGATGACCGGCGTCCACGAGACGGGTATCAGGTGTGTGAGCTTCCCTGCTACCAGTGTGAGGGCAACCAAGGCCAGGACTTGGAAGAGAAAGTTGAGTTTTTGTTCCAGGTTGACACGCTTCTCTGAGAGTTCCCAGTGGGCGCAATCACCCATCAAGGAGAAAGGCATTCCGTAGAAATGGTCAAAGCCATGGTGGAGGGGGTGGTGGCAATGATCGCTGGCTGACTCACAGTTGAGACCCAGATGCCACTTTCCTGAGAGGCAAAAAGGATGTTGATGTGACAAGCATCTGAGCACAACTGGACATGTCGATATTGACTGTTTGTCGCATTCCTGATACTCTGTTAGACACTGGGGGGCCAGGAGATTGCAGAGAAGTGTGGGCAGCACTAGCTGTTACTTGCACCCCGCAATCTGGCCTCATTGTTTCAGGGGAATGAGGACCCCGTGTGTCAGCTTTAACCAAAATATGAGTTACCTGTGACAGGTGGAACAAATTACTGTAAAACTGTTCACTTAAGACAGCAGAAATGTATCCTCTCCCAGTCCTAGAGACCAGGAGTCTGAGATCGAAGTGTCTCCAGGCCACACTCAAATTGGAGGCTCTAGGGGAGGATCCTTCCTGCCTCTCCCAACTCCTGAGGGCTCCAGGCCTCCCTGGGCTTGTGGTCGCATCCCTCCAGTCTCCGTCTCCATGTTTCCATGGCGTTGTCCTCTGTGTGTGTCTGCGACCTAATCTCTTGTCTTATAGGGACAGCAGTCTTTGCAGTAGGACCCACCGTAGAGACCTCATCTTTACTTGATTATATCTGCAATGACTGTTGTGAGCTGGATCCTGGCCTGCCTCAAATTTCTGAGTTGAAGCCCTAACACCCAGGACCTCAGAATGTGACTGTGTTTGGAGACAGGGTGTTCAAAGAGATAAGTAAGGTAAAATGAGGTCATTGGTTTGGCACTGATACGGTTTGGCTGTGTCCTCATGCAAATCTCACCTTGAATTGTAATAATCCCTATGTGTCAAGGGTGGGGCCGGGTGGAGATAATTGAATCATGGAGGTGGTTTCCCCTATACTGTTCTCACGGTAGTGAATGAGTCTCACAAGATCTGATGGTTTTATAAATGGGAGTTCCCCTGCACATGCCCTCTTGCCTGCCGCCATGTAAGACATGGCTTTGCTTCTCCTTTGCCTTCCACCATGATTGTGAGGCCTCCCCAGCCATGTGAAACTGGGAGTCCATTAAACCTCTTTTCTTCATAAATTACCCAGCCTTGGGTATGTCTTTATTAGCAGTGTGAGAACAGACTAATACAGGCCCTAATCTGATAGAACTTGTGTCCCATAGGAAGAGAATATTAGGGCACAGACACATGCATACTCTCTCCAGAAGCTCTAGGGAGGATCCTTCCTGCCTCTCCCAGCTGTGGGTGGTTCCAGCCATCCCTTGGCTTGTGGTCACATCACTTTAATCACACTGCTTTCTCCTCTCTGTGGCCCAATCTTCCTGTACCTCCATGTTAAATGAAGCCTTGTCCTTGCACAGTGGGCCCAGCTGGATAATTCAGGATCATTTTCTCACCTCAAGATCATTCACTTAATCACATTTACAAAGACTCTTTTTGCATATAAGCTAATATTTGCTAGATTCAGAGGTTAGGGCCTGACATCTCTGGGGACCATTATTTAGTCTATTGCACCTTGTTCTGCAGTGCAATGATGAAGGCCAGAAAGCACCATGTGATATCATCAGCATGGGCAGAAGACTCCTGGGCTTTGGAATTGTCCTCTCTTTGAGAAACCACTATCATAGTGGCCATGGTTGAAGTCAGTGGTGGGTTTCGCAAGGCGCACCTTTCAAATTCAGTCAAAGCATAGTCTTTGCTTCCATGCGGCCACTACTATGGTGTTGACAAAGAGATGTCAACCACTCCAGTGCTGTCTGCCATCTGGAAAACCTCATGATTGCCCAATGAATATCCCATAAGGATAGACTCTTCTGTTTTAGAAAAATTATAGTTGGCCAGGCATGGTGGTTCACAACTATAATCCCAGTCCCTTGGGAGGCCGAGGTGAGAGGATTGCTTGAGCCCAGGATTGCTTGAGACCAGCCTGGGTAGCATGGGAAGACCCTGTCTCTACAAAAAAAATAGAAAAAATTAACCAGGCATGGTGGTGCAAGCCTGTAGTGCCACCTGCTTGGGAAGCTAAGGTGGGAGGATCACTTGAGTCCAGGAGGTCGAGACTGCAGTGAGCCATAACCGCACCATTGCCCTCTAGCCTGAGTAACAGAGTGAGTACCCTGTCTCAAAAAAAAAAAAAAAGTCTATTGGAAAAAATGCACCTTTGTTTGATAGTGATGACTGAATCTCCCCAGATTTTTTTTTTTTTTGGTAAAAAATTAAAGAACATTTTATAATTTTTAATTTTTAGAAATATATAATTTATTGAATTTTATATTCATTGTATCCACTAGTCATGTTGTTTGTTATCAATAAATGGAACTATTGATAAAAATCATTACTATAACACAATAATGATAATGGCAACTTGGTCTCCTCTCAAGGAACTATTGCCATTAATTTTGTTTTTCATCCAATACATAACATGCTTTGTTGACTTGTAGAAGAATAACCATGTTAGTTATGGAAGCTGACAGGGAGGTATAATTCTAGTAGACATCTTCATACACACTGAAGGGAAAAATAGGTAGCATTACAGAGCTTTTTGATAAAAGAATGTATTTTTTCTTATTTTTTTTTATCATGGTCTACGAGAACATTGTGTGAGATGCCAAATATTTCATTAAGGTGATGTTCCTTTTCTTTCTTTCTTTTTCTTTTTTTGTAGAGACAGGGTTTCGCCATGCTGCCCAGGCTGGTCTCATACTCCTGGCCTTAAGCGATCCACCCACCTTGGCCTCCCAAGGTGCTGGGATTACAGGCATGAGCCACCGCGCCTGACCAGAGTCACTTTTGTAAAGGCACTAATCCCACATATGAGGCTCCACCTTCACAACCTCATCACCTCCCAAAGGCTTCACCTCCTGACTCCATTACCTGGGGGGTAAGAGTTTCAACACAGGAATTTTAGGGGGACACAAACATTTAGATCGCAGCACTAAACTAGCTCAATTGATCCATAAACCAACCATGAAAGAGCTGAAGGTGTTCAGTCTAAGACACTAATGTCTAAGACACAAAGTCCATGTGAAGGGCGGGAGAGGATCCCACAGAACAAAGAAGCGATTTCGTGTTGTGCAACGGAGCTTGGAGCGTATGCCATAGGCATGAGCCCATTTTATTTCTTTTTTAAATTTATTATTATAATTATTTTTTTGTAGAGGTGGGGTCTTGCTATGTTGCCCAGGTGGGTTTCAAACTTCTGGGCTCAAGCACTCTGTCCACCTTGGCCTCTCAAAGTACTGGGATTATGGGCATGAGCCATCTTGCCTGATCTGGTATTTCTTGAGTATCTACTTTGCAGTAAACAACCTGGAAAGTAACATGGTTCCTAGATATATGCAGCTTTCTGTCTAGTGGAAAATCCCACAGCACCTCACCCATTTTCCTTTCCAAACTTTTTAGCTGAATGTCCCTTCCATATAAAAGTCATGCGCGTACCACTTTTAAAAACGCACATACCTATGAGTCCAGTGGCATAGCCTTTCTCTTTCAATATTTTTGCAAAAGTCGTCTCATTTGTTGGAAGACCTCCAGCTGCCCCAGTCCATTGAAGAACACGGTAGCCGATGCTGGAAACCATCCCTTTGAGCAATTATCAAGAAAAAGAACTACTGTTACACATTTTGTTTTCTGTTTGTTATTTCTTATTTATTTAAAAATAGAACGCTTGGTAAAAATCTCTCTTACTTAAAATTAAATTGAAAATGGACTTCCTATATGACTTTGCCTAGTGGATTGCATTTTTGGCAGCAAAGTAAATGATTAATTTGTTGAAAACGTTAGTGAGAAGATGGACTTTCCTGTTATGTGCAGGTTATAAGTAATATAATTCAGTGAAAAAGGAATAAAAACTTACAAGGTTTTTTTTTGTGTTAATTAATTTATTTAGAGATGAGGTCTTGTTCTGTCGTCCAGGCTGGAATGCAGTGGTGTAATCAATGCCCACTGCAGTCTCGACCACCTGGGCTCAAACGAGCCTCCCACCTCAGTTACCTGACTAGCTGGGACTACAGGTGCGCACCACCACACCTGGCTAATTTTAAAATTTTTTGCAGAGACAGGGTCTCACTCTGTCACCCAGACTTGAGTGCAGTGGCATGACTATAGATCACTGCAGCCTTGAACTCCTGGGCTCAACTGATCTCCCACCTCAGTCTCCCAAGCAGCTGGGACTATAGCGGCACACCACCATGCCTAGCTAATATTTTTAAATTTTTTGTAGAGATGGGATCTCACTATGTTGCCCAGGCTGGTCTTGAACTCCTAGACTCAAGTAAATCCTCCCACCTCAGCCTCCTAAAGTGTTGGGATTAGAGTCATGAGCCATTGTGCCTGACCTAAAAATGATTTTATAATTTCATCAAACTCTTGATATAATCCAAAGGTTCTCAAACTTGTCTGCCCATTGGAATCGTGTGGGGAGCTTCAAAATATTCTGATGCCTGGTTATCACCCCAGGGGTGCTAATTTTTATCAGTCTTGGGTGGAACTTGGGCTTTCGGATGGTAGGAATATCCTCTGGATGATTCTAACGTACTGACAAGGTTGGTAGCCACTGATAAAATTTTATTCTGCTCTCTAGACATTCCAAATCTTTACCCAAGGGTTCGTTTGTATGTTTTGAGACAGCGTCTTGCTCTGTCACCCAGGCTGGAGTGCAGTGGCGTGATCTCGGCTCACTGCAACCTCCACCTCCCGGGTTCAAGCAATTATCCTGTCTCAGCCTCCCAAGTAGCTGGGACTACAGGCACTCATCATCACACCCAGCTAATTTTTGTATTTTTAGTAGAGACGGGGTTTCCCCATGTTGGCCAGGCTGCTCTCGAACTCCTGACCTCAAGTGATCTGCCTGCCTCGGCCTCCCAAAGTGCTGGGATTATAGGCATGAGCCACCACACCCAGCCTCTACCCAAGTTTTTTAAAATGTAGGTGTTACGTATCATTATTATTATTATTAAAGTTTTATCATTATTTAGCTATGGCAAGGCCAACAGATCAGGAGATGACTGTCATTGGAGATATAGTTTATTACAGTTCTTGATAGTTTATTACTCACAGTTTAAGAAGAGGCAGGGGTGAGCCATGCTGTGTGATTATATGGGGAAGCTTCAGGGTTGGTCAGGAGGCAGAGGGAGTGAGGGGAAAGCATGGAAAAAGCCTTTCTTATTTATTGTTTTTCCTTTTTGGAAAGCAATTGGCAAGGTAGGGTAAGTCGGCTTAAGACTGGCCAGTTTGTACAATTTCCGTGGGCTTTCATCTGTAGGGGCTGTCCCTAGAAAGCTGGTACCTGATTCTGGGGGGATTAGGTCAAAGAGAGAGTGGCCCCATATATGAAAACCTCATAAAGGTGATGGTTAGGGGTGTGTGCTCTGGATTGATTGGTTTATCTATGAAAGGTGCACTCCCAAGTGACTTGTTTGCTGTCTCTAAGAACTGGCTAGCCCTGGGAGGGCCAGTCCTGCCAAGGTCAGCAAAGCCCTAAGATGTCAAAGCATCAGAATACAAAAGCTGCCTGGGCACGGTGGCTCATGCCTGTAATCCCAGCACTGTGGGAGGTCAAGGAAGGGGGATCTTTTGAGCCCAGCATTTCAAGATCAGTATGGGCAAGATAAAGACACTCCCGCCCCACCAATCTCTATTTAAATTAAAAAAAAAAAACTAATAAAAAAACCAAAATGTAAAAACTGAAAACTATGATTAATACACCAGGCTGCACCCTAGTGCAGTTGTAGGAGAGACTAACCTGATCGAACAGGGTATCTGCCCGTGAGGAAGGCAGCTCTGCTTGGGGTGCACAAAGATGCGGCAGAGATGTGTTGGGTCAGCTTCACGCCGTCCTCTGCAAGGCGGTCAATATTTGGAGTCCTATGGAGGGACAAATTAACAGCTTTACTTGTTAAAATTAGACAGGATTGTCATAAGCACAGCTACATGCTACTTAATAGGAGGTCTGCTGGTCATTGTAGAGCGCTTCAAGATGTTCTTAGGAATGACCTAAACGTAATGTCAAAGATTTCTAATGTTTTCTGAACCTTCAAGGAAACATCAACTCATTTAAATAGAAGTGAGTGGCTGGACGCGGTGGCTCATGCCTGTAATCCTAGCACTTCGGAAAGCCAAGGCAGGAGGATTGTTTGGGGCCAGGAGTTCAAGACCAGCTGGGCCAACATGGCGAGACCCTGTCTCTACCAAAAAAAACCTACAAAAATAGAAAAATTAGCCGGGAATGGTGGCGCATGTCTGTAGAACCAGCTACTTGGGAGACTGAGGAAGGAGGATTGTTTGAGCTCAGGAGTTCGAGGCTGCAGTGAGCTGTGATTGCAACACTGTACTTCAGCCTAGGTGACGGAGAGACAACCTGTCTCTGAAATAAATAAATGAATGAGTAGATAGAGTGACTAAGTTTCCATAAGGCACTATTGGTACTGAGAGAGCAACCTCAGAGGGAATGCAGAACTGAGAGCCCAGGGCACCTTCTCCGGGACTCACAGTGTTCATGAGAAGGTTTGACTTCATGGACGCCAACACACTGTAAGTGCTACATGAGGGTGGAAGGCTGGAATTCAGACAGGAGGATGGACTAGCTCTAGCTCATGACAGATGGACACACCAGATTTTGGCATTAAGAGGGTGTGGACCCTCCTAATGAAAAGCAGAGCTTTCCAGCAGGGAGGATTGAAATCCCGCGTGAGTGCTGGGCTTGGCTAGATGGCTAGGGTTGGGAGTGAGATGGAGATCAATATTGGTCTTCCGCTTACAGGCAACGACACTGATGTCTTCTGTATGTTTGTTTATTTGTTTGTATTTTGAGACTGAGTCTCACTCGGTTGCCCAGGCTGGAGTGCAGTGGCACTATTTGAGGCTCACTACAACCTCTCCCTCCCGGGTTCACGTGATTCTCCTGCCTCAGCCTCCCAAGTAGCTGGGATTACAGGTGCCTGCCACCACTCCCAGCTAATTTTTGTGTTTTTAGTAGAGACGGGGGTTTCACCATGTTGGCCAGGCTGGTCTTGAACTCCTGACCTCCAAGTGATCAGCCTGCCTTCGCCTCCCAAAGTGCTGGGATTACAGGCGTGAGCCACCATGGTCAGCCTGTTTATTTTTTGAAACAGGGTCTCACTCTGCTGCCCAGAGCACAGTGGTCTGATCACAGCTCACTGCAACCTCAAACTCCTGGGCTCAAGTGATCCTCCCACACCTCACCCTCTTGAATAGCTAGGATTACAGGTGCATCCACCATGCCTGGCTCATTTTTTTTTAATTAAAAAAATTAAAATGTGCTGGGAGTGGTGACTCACATCTGTAATCCCAGCACTTTGGGAGGCTGAGGCAGGTGGATCACGAGGTCAGGAGATCGAGACCATCCTGGCTAACACGGTGAAACCCCGTCTCTACTAAAAAATACAAAAAACTAGCCGGGCTTGGTGGCGGGCGCCTGTAGTCCCAGCTACTCGGGAGGCTGAGGCAGGAGAATGGCGTGAACCCAGGAGATGGAGCTGGCAGTGAGCCAAGATCGTGCCACTACACTCCAGCCTGGGTGACAGAGCAAGACTCCATCTCAAACAAAAAAAAAATTAATGTTTATATTTTGTAGAGGTAGGATTTCACTGTTTCCTAGGCTGGTCTTGAACTCCTGGCCTTCAGTGATCCTCCTGCCTCAGCCTCCCAAAGAGCTGGGATTACAGTCATGCCCGGCTGATAGCATTTCTAAAGCATTGTCCATTATGTACTGGGTGGATAAAAATCATATTTAAAAAATGAAACGAGGACGGGCACAGTGGCTCACACCTGTAGTCCCAGCACTTTGGGAGGCTGAAGCGGGTAGATCACTTGAGGCCAGGAGTTCAAGACCAGCCTGGCCAATATGGCAAAACCCTGTCTTTACTGAAAATACAAAAATTATCCAGGCGCGGTGGCGGGCGCCTGTAATCCCGGCTACTCTGGAGGCTGAGGCAGGAGAATCACTGGAATCCCGGAGGTGGAGGTTGTAGTGAGCCGAGATTGCGCCACTGCACTCCAGCCTGGGCAACACAGTGAGACTCTCTCAAAAAGAAAAGAAAAGAAAAGAAATGAGGCCAGGTATGGTGGCTTACATCTGCAATACCAGCACTTTGGGAGGCTGAGGCGTGTGGATCACTTGAGCCCAGAAGTTGGAGACCAGCCTGGGCAACATGGCAAAACTCCACCTCCATAAGAAATTTAAAAATTACCCAAGCATGATGGTGGGCACCTGCAGTCCCAGAATTACTCGGGAGGCTGAGGCAGGAGGATCACTTGAACCTGGGAGGTCGAGGCTGCAGTGAGCTGTGATTGTACCAGTGCAATCCAGCCTGGACCACAGAGCAAGACTTTATCTCAGATAAACATAAAAAAAATAAATAAATAAAATAAAAATAAAAACGAAATGAGCAGTCATATGTAGGATGGATTGAGGTGGGGTTAGTGCTGGCGTGGGAAGAAGGTAACATTAGGGAGTGTCAGAAAACGCAGAAGTGCAGAACTCTTGAAGTGTGAACTGCCAAGATCAAGAGTTATATGCATTTTCAGTGGCTTCTCTTTCTTCTGGCGTCTGCGCTGGGGGCACCAGGTGAGTAATTCTCTGTCCCTTGCCTCATGGTGTTGTTGCCATAGCAGCCAATGTCCCCGATGCCGAGGTCGTCTGCCATCAGAAGAAGGATGTTCGGTCGGGAGGTGGAAATGTTGCTGGAAGCTGATGGCACCAAACCTAGCAGCACAGACAGCATCCCGGGCAGCCAGCTCCTGAAACACAACCTGTCAGAGACTGCATCACGCTCCTGTCCATCCCGCTTGCAGAACTTGTGTATGGGGGAAGTTGGCATCACTATGTTAAGAGGTATTGATATTATCATCACATTTCAGAATAGCTTTGAGGACATCTCTTAGGCATTTGATTGTTTTTCTCTGGTTACAATTAACTGATACTGTTGATGACTTTATTTGGCCTTTAAGTGTTTATTTTTAGATGCTCTAAAGTCTGTTGTTTTAAACTCGTGATTAACAGAAAGCCTTGGTGGGGTGCAGTGGCTCACTCCTGTAAGCTCAGTATCTTGTGAGGCCGCAGCGGGTGGATTGCTTTAGCACAGGAGTTCAAGACCAGCCTGCACAACATGGTGAAAACTCATCTCTACAAGAAATACAAAACTTAGCTGGGCGTGGTGGCATGTGTCTGTAGTCCCAACTACTGCAAAGGCTGAGGTGGGAGGATTGCTTGAGCCTGGGAGGTTGAGGCTGCAGCGAGCTGAGATCACAACACTGCAGGGCAACAGAGCAAAGCTGTCTCAAAACTACAGCAACAGCGACCATAAAAAGCAGAAACAGACAGAAAGCCTGCCTTGCTCATGGTTTCTTGGATGGATCGGGCCCCCAGAACAGCTATTGTCCCTTCTCCGTTGCCTCTTCTTCATTGTTCTTCCTTAAGCAAGTTGTGTTGAATACAGGGAATGGGGGCTGGGGTTAGGGGTTGGACCACCCAGCAGAGCAAGGAAGAGACACAAGCTTGGGGCAAGGTGAGACCACAGTGAGCTGCTACTTGTGAGTCTATGAAAACCTCTGTGCATTGCAGCACGCAGATGAACATACCCACGACTGACTTCTTCAGCCCACTGGTATCTGATGAGAAGTGGGTTTGGAGGTGAAGGAGGTTCTAGCCTGGAGGAGAAAGCCCTGGTAGTTGCGTACCCTGAGGGAGCATTTCCACGGGGCTTGGTGACATACAGCCTGCCACCATCATCGCTGCCTCTTTCATCGATGCCACCCTGGGAATGCATGTGGACAGCAGGGCCATAGTGTCCCAATCCCCAGTGGGATGCAGTAAAGATGTAATCTGAGTCTCCAAGAAGGTTTGCAGTAGGGGAAACCCTGATTTTCCCTGGAAAACCAGACACCTGGCCGATGGTAGAGGTTGATGCCCACCTGATTTGCAAAGAATTAAATACAATTCCCTCTGAGGCTGCCTGGGACAACATCAGGTCCAGGGAGCATGGAGCACACCTATTAATCACGGGTCTCATGCTTCATTCTCCAGATGCGGGACCAATCACTATCAGTGCATTCTGAGAAAGAACCATCAAGAGATCATGCCCATTATCCAAGCACATTGGGAGGCCAAGGCGTAGCATCACCTGAGCCCAGGTGTTCAAGACCAGCTTGGGCAACATGGTGAGACCCTGTCTCTATATAAGAAAGGAAAAAAAGTAAGAAGAAAAGGAAGGAAGGAAGGAGAGAAAGAAAGAAAGATAGAAAGAAAAAAGAAAGAAAGAGAAAGAAAGAAAGAAAGAAAGAAAAGACTACTAATGAGTGCATATAATTGTATCTTACCAAGAATGGTGCAGATGTAACATGTTGTCTCTATCTCTACTTCCTGTAAGACATAAAGATGTCCACAATCACATTGACAGCAGAAATTGAACTGATTATAAATAAAACAGTAAGTAATTAGAAAGGGGAACTTTGATTCCCGTTCATGCTATCAATAGCAAAAATATCTTAAAACAATGACCAAAATGTCATAAAGGAATGCTCTTCCTGAGTGAAACGGCTTCGAAAATGTTTAATACTATGTTAAGAATGTAAAGCATGTTTCAATACACAGCCAGATGGAGTCTTCAGAGAAAGAGGAGGAAAGTGGTCACAGGGTCTCCATCCCCTTTACCAGCTTTCATAGCCTATGAGTGACGTGGTCAGGGCAGAAGATCGCCAAGTGAGGAGAGAATCCCAGTGTCCGGAAGCAGCTTCTTTTGTCTTCTGCTTCCTGAGCCCAGGGCGAGGGTGATTGCTAATGTCCAGAAACGCAGAGAGAGTCCTGATTTGGAAGGGGGAAGCGGGGCAAGATCAAAGCTTGGATGATACACGAAAGAATCTGAGTAGAGGGTATGAAGATCAGAAATACAATGAGAGGTTGGGCGTGGTGGCTCATGCCTGTAATCCCAGCACTTTGGGAGGCGGCAGTGGGAGGATTGCTTGAGCCCAGGAGGTGCGGACTTGAAAGCAGAACTGGGAGTGTCAGTGTGAAGGAAAAAGGCCTAGAGGACTCTACAGGCACTGAGCGCTGCATGAAGGGGAGACGCATTCGCCTGCTTTGCTAGGGGCAGGTGCTGCAGGAAGACGGGGCGACCATTGCCCACACTTGGAAATGTTCTGTCCATGGAGGGAAATGGGCGACCCCAAAGCACAGAGGGGCGGCCCCTCAGTCTCTCCAAAAAGTGAGGGAGAGCCCAGGGTGTAGAGCCCAGGGTGTAGAGCAGGAAAGGAGTGAGATGGAAGATAACAATTAGAGTTGCAGACAGCAAGAGGCCACCTTCGGGGTACTGCAGTGGTCTCACCCCATGTGGCTTGTGCATGGGACTGAGGACAAAGCTCGGAGTTTTCTTTTGATCTTGCCTGAATTCCTATCTAAGGGGTCTGGAGAGTCGTGCACTACAAACCATAAATTCTCATCAGAAGGGCTTCATTTAACCACATATCGTGACTTACTTTCCAATCTGACTCCGGCATAACAAGGGACAAATAAGAAAAGCAAAACATTTTACCCCAAAACATGTTTCTTTGCCATATCTTGGAATGGTGCTGTAAAGCTGTCCTTTGTGGGGAAAAATTTGCATCTGTAAAGATGTAAGAGATTCACATCTTTTTCTTCCAGACCTTCCCAATCCTGAAAAGATTAACTAAGACTCTAGCACCTTTTAAAGGTCTGAATAGTGTCATCTAGTGTCTCTAAGGGCAGCCACTATAAGACTCCAGAAGAACCTTGGTCTCCACAATCTTTTATCTTAACCTGAACATTTCTTTTCTAGGGATCCCAGGTTTGTTTGTTTGTTTTTTTTTTTCTTTTTTGAGACGGAGTCTCGCTCTGTTGCCCAGGCTGGAGTGCAATGGTGCGATCTTGGCTCACTGCAAGCTCCGCCTCCGGGGTTCAAGTGATTCTCCTGCCTCAGCCTCCTAGGATCCCAGGTCTTTAGACGAACTCAACCAATTGTCAACCAGGAAATGTTTAAATCTATGTATAAGCTGGAAGTCCCCTGGCTTTGACTTGTTCCACCTTTCTGAACCAAACCACTGTATTTCTTAAATGTATTTGATTGCTGTCTCATGCCTCCCTAAAATGTATAAAACCAAGATGCACCCCAATCACCTTGGGCACATGTTCTCAGGACCCCCTGAAGACTGTGTCATGGGCCATGATCATTCCTATTTGGCTCAGAATAAATCTCTTCAAATATTCTATGGAGTTCGCTTCTTTTCGTTGAGTGGACGTGGGCATGCCTAGAAGATAAAGAGACAGGAGCATGCAGATGTGTTGGGTTTCTGCCTCTGAGTAACCAGGGGAGTGACCTGGCCACTTTTAGAAGGGCCAAGCGGCCAGTGAGTGAGGACACACTGGAGCCAGCAGGCACTGAGAGCCTAGAAGTGGCCATGGTGGCTGTCCCGGTGAAACCTGACCAAGGATAGACACAGCTGGTGTGGGAGCAGGGAGGGCAGAGAAGAGGGGTGGGCAAGGTCCGAAGGGCTGCAAAACCCCAGGGTGTGAGTGGGAGAGAAGTGATTGGTTGAGGGATTTCCCCTTATGGCCTTTTAGGGGATGCTGGGAGGGGTGTTTGCTCCTAGCAGGATTCAGGGACAAAACCAGTCTTCTGAGAAAGACAATGAGCTTTCTGAAAGGAAAATAAATCTTGAGGCCGGCAAGTCACTAAGCTAAAGCTAAAAGTCAAGCTGGGAACTGCCTAGGGCCTCTGCCTCCCATTCTAGTCAAAGTCACCCCTCTGCTCACTGAGATGACACGTATCTGATCGCCTCCTTTGGAAAGGCTCATCAGAAACTCAAAAGAAGGCAACTGTTCCTCTCTCACCCTGTCTGTGACCTGGAAGCTCCCTCCCTGCTGACAGTCTTCCTGCCTTTGCTTCAAGCTGTCCCGCCTTTCCAGACCGAACCAGTGTGCTTCTTACATTATTGATGGATGTCTAACACTGAATTGCTACATCTCCAGTAATTTTCCGTCTGTTGAAGAGAAAAAGACCTCAGATATCATTTGTGCTTTGTTTAGAACACAGAAGGAAGGGATAAGGTGTACGCCCTGCTCGTGAGGTTGGTTTGTTTGTTTGTTTGTTTTACCCTAGAGAGCACACACAATTCTCATATTCTAAAAGCAATAGCAAAAGACGCAATTACTTTCCACCAACCTAATGGCACCTCCACCGGGAAATAGATTGATTTAAAATTGTACATGGAGAGAAAACCAAAATGAGCATTTAACACCCTCAGCTTTGCTTTCTGACCTACGATGCCACGCTGCCGATGGTCAGAAAACTGAATAGAAGCAAAATACTGTACAAATGTAATGAGAAAACCCCAAACCACCACCCAATAGGGGAAGACGGTTTGCAGCAATCCTGCCCAGCAGCGGTTTATCTCTGGGTGTGGCGATTTAGTTAAAGTGTTCTTTTTCTAATTTTTCTTTTCTTTTCCCTTTTTTTTTTTTTTGAGATAGGGTCTTGCTGTCTCACCTAGACTGCAGAGCAGTGGTGCGATCATAGTTCACTGCAGCCTCAAATTCTTGGGCTCAAGCGATCCTCCCACCTCAGCCTCCCAAGTAGCTGAAACTACAGGCACCTGCCACTATGCCTGGTTATTGATTTTTTTTTTTTTTTTTTTTAAAGTAGAGGTGGGATTTCCTCTTTTGCTCAGGCTGGTCTCAAACTCCTGGGCTCAAGGGATCCACCCACCTCGACCTCCCGAAGTGCTCGGATTACAGATTTTAGCCACCGTGCTCGACCTAATTTTTCTTTCTTCTGCAATGTTATGTATTTATAAGTAAAAAGATGAAATTTTTTCTTGGAGAAAAACGTTAAAAAAAATAAAGAGATGGTGATAAAAGCCTTGAATGAGTTTAATTTTGGAAGCTGTGACATTGAGGTGACCCAGAGCCTGGGGCCTGCCCAAGGCCTCTCCTGCAGATTAGAAAACAAATCCCCCTTTTCCAGGAAAGAGCTACATTCCTAGGCCTGTGAGTCACTGGTACTGCTTTATAAAAACAAACTGGGCAATTATTCAGAGACAGAAAAGAGAACGGGGAGCTCTTTGTTCACCACACTGCCTCATGCCTGGGGCTGGAGTCCCATTCCAGCACAAACGAACATTCACAGGACTCACCTCTGCTCCTGGGTTCCCTCCTGAACCCCCGATCAAGAAGAGGAAGGTTCTCTTCCAAAGGAAGCAAGCGTGAAGGCAGAGAGCACTCCCACAAGGCTTTGAGCTGGGAATGATTGACTTTGAGTTTGTTTTTCCCATGTCAGAAGATCAGAGAGAGTCAGGACAGACCGAGCGAGCACAGACTCCCCCCACATCGCAGCATGGGGGAGTCTCAAAGCCACGCCCACGTCTACCAATCCAGTGGTCAGTTTCCTTAGGTTTTTATTTTGTTTTATTTTTTGTAGAGACAGGGTTTCGCTATGTGGCCCAGGCTGGTCTCAAAGCCCTGAGCCCAAATGATCTTTCCTCTTTGGCCTCCTGAAGTGCTGGGATTACAGGCGTGAGCCACCACGCTCTGCCAGTGTCCTTAGGTTTTTAAGTGACTGCCTAGCTGTTACACAGGGCGCTTGCTATAATATGATCATATCCAGCCTGGCATGGTGGCTCATGCCTGTAATCCCAGCGCTTTGGGAGGATGAGGCAGGAAGATTGCTTGAGGCCAAGAGTTTCAGAGCAGCCTGGGCAGCAAAGTGAGATGCTGTCTCTTCAAAAATAAAAAAAAATTAGGCTGGGCATTGTGGCTCATGCCTGTAATCCTAGCACTTGGGAAGGCTGAGGCAGGAGGATCGCTTGAGCCCAGGACTTCGAGACCAGCCCGGGCATCATAGCAAGACCCTGTCTCTACAAATAATAAAACAATTAGCCAGGCACGGTGGCATGTGTCTCTAGTCCCAGCTACTCAGGAGGCTGAGGTGGAAAGATTGATCCTGGGAGGTTGAAGCTGCAGTGTCACTCCAGCCTGAGTGACAGAGCAAGACCCGGCCTCAAAAAAAATTGTTTTTCAAGAAGTTATTTGTTTAGTGGTAAATGAAGTAAATAAGAAATAATAAAGATAAGATAAAAAAGAAAAAAAAATTTTTAAGTAAACAAACAAACAAAGAAGTAAAAAGGCCAGGCACAGTGGCTCATGCCTGTAATTCCAGCACTTTGGGAGGATGAGGTGGGCTGATCACTTGAGCCCAAGAGCTCGAGACCAGCCTGGCCAACATGGTGAAACCCTGTCTCTACTGAAAATACAAAAATTAGCCAGGCATGGTGTTGCATGCCTGTAATCCCAGCTACTCGGGAGGCTGAGGCAAGAGAATTGCTTGAACCCGGGAGTTGGAGGTTGCAGTGAGGCGAGATCGCAGCATTGCCCTCCAGCCTGGGCAACGGAGAGAGACTCTGTCTCAATAATAATAATAATAATAATAAACACTAAAAAGAAAAGAAAATAAAAAAATAAAAAGAAAAAAATAAGCAAAAAAAAAAAGTGAAAAAAGGATTATTTTCAAGCAATGCTTGATTTTAAAACAAAAAGATGGGCTGGGCACGGTGGCTCACGCCTGTAATCCCAGCACTTTGGGAGGCCGAGGCGGGCAGATCACCTGAGGTCAGGAGTTTGAGACCAGCCTGGCCAACATGGAAAAACCCCATCTCTACTAAAAATACAAAAATTAGCTGGGTGTGGTGGCGCACACCTGTAATCCCAGCTACGTGGGAGGCTGAACAGGAGAATTGAACCCAGGAGGTGGAGGTTGCAGTGAGCCGAGATTGTGCCACTGCACTCCAGCCTGGGCGACAGAGTGAGACTCCGTCTCAAAAAAGAAAAGAAAAGACAAGACAAGATCAAGGGGGCAGGAAGCAGTTTCTGAGGCACTGCATGATCATTGTGGGGAAGTTACTCTATGGAATGGAAACTTACACAACAGTCCCTATTATTCAACCATCCTTGACTTACAAGGACGGGGTTCCATAGAGTTCCACCTGCTGTCTCTTCACAACTTCACATGCAGCCACATACTGGGTCTGTGAAAAGTCACACAGCCCGCCTGACCTCACTTCCTCCTGACGTGGCTGTGGAAACCACCCAGCTTCCTGGATGAGGAGCTGAAACGCTGGCACACTCCGGCCTGACTCATTTTTACGAGTAAACGGTTTTGATGGCATGTCTCCAAATGAGTATTAGAAGGGGTGTCAGAAACGCGTTCTTTTCCTGCCACAGGTGTGTGCCCTAATGGTAATTGCTTTGACTTTGTGATTTTTGGCAACAAATCTTAAGTCATTTTCTCGTAGGGGGCCTAAAGGAATATTTTCATCTATATTTCAGTTTGTATATTCATATTTATTACATATAATATATAATAACTTTTGTATATCATACATAGTATAAATGTATGTAAAATGTGTAAATAAGGCTGGGCGTGGTGGCTCACGCCTATAATCCCAGCACTTTGGGAGGCGGAGGTGGGAGGATTGCTTGAGCCCAGGAGTTCAAGATCAGTCTGAGCAACAAAGTGAGATCCTATCTCTAGAAAAAAAATCCAATAATAATACTAAAATAAAATTTATAAATATAATATATAATATATAAATATATAATAAAGCATAATTTTTCTTTATTAAAATATGCATGTTTTTCTTTATAAAAATAATATACACTTTAAAATATATATGTACATATATGTATAGATACATAAAATATGTACATGTATGTACACATATACATAAAATACATGTTATAAAATGCACATATAAATATAAACATAAAACATATGTAAACATGTAGATATAGACATCTATATACATGTTTATATGTTCACGTCTTTTTATATATGTACATGCATATAATGTATATATGTACATGCATATAATGTATATATGTACATGGATGTATATATACCATACATATATACATAATATATATACATATAAAGCATCTATACATTAATATATGTACATTTTTTAATAAAAATGTTTACAGTGTATGTATAGTACATATACACATATAAAACAAGTACATATATACATATAACATACATATGTATATGATTTTTCTAGGAAAAAGCATATTAAGGGCTGCTTCTGACTTGCCTGGGGAACATGGTTGTGTTTGTTTTATCTGGCTGGTTATTTTGGTGTCTAAATATAGGACCCTCAATCATGGTTGAACAGTCGTATGATGTACGGTTATATATCAAGTCTGTGGCCTACCTCTGAAGTGATGTATTCATGTATTTAGCGACACAATAAAAGCAGATTTTTCTTTTCCAAAGAACTCTGCACTTTAACCCTTAGAATGTTAAACATTTTGGTCCAGATTGAGTTTTTACTACTGAATAAAATTTTCTACTGTTTCATTCTAAAGATACAAGATATCTTTGGAAAGAGACAAGGCTGGGCACGGTGGCTCACGCTTGTAATCTCAGCTGGCACACACTGGCCTTTGGGAGGCCGAGATGGGAAGATCACTTGAGGCCAGGAGTTTGAGACTAGCATGGACAACATGGCAAGATCCTGTCTCAATTTAAAATAAAACAAAATAATAAAATATAGACTACAATAAAATATAATACAATACAATACAAGTAAAGACAAAAGAAAAAGACGAGGAAGCGCCCATGCGAGACTGACAATGTAGCCTTTGATTCTCTTCCCGCCCTGATCTCAGCCCCGGGCTGCGAGCCTGTGTTCAGCGTTTTGCCTGGGCCCTGTTCCCAAACCCAATTTCGCTTTTCACCTCCAGTATCTCCTCAAATGTTCAGTGCATGTGCCTTCAGCAGCGCTAAGAATCTAGTGTGGATGCCATGTCTCCCATTTGGTATATCTTTCCTTGTTGCTTTTTCTTACGCATTACGTTTCGAAATCTCCCATGTAAAATCTGTTCTTGATATTTGCACTGATTATTATCATTATTATTTTGAAAGGAGATTACTTTTAAAACATTGACAGGGACTTGTTTGAAAAGACGCAGTTTGGCACAAAAGAATACGCCCTGGAGCGTCTCTGCACGTGCAAAAGCCGGCCTGTGAGAAGAAGCCCAAGGAAGGCCAGTTACCTGAGATGCAGTTGTGTCAGGGCGACAGCGGCTGGATTCAGCAGGGAGGCTGTTCCTTGGAAGAAACGTCTTCTGCTTGCCAACACAGACACGCACAGGCTGTCTCGGCAGCAGCGAACGGCTGGCTCACGCATGTGCGTAGCTGATTCACTGTGAAAAGCAGCAACAGGAATTCCGCAGAAACCAAGTTAGGTTGTCCCAGGAACAGATCAGGCAAGTCCCCTAGGAATGTACTGCTGGCTCTTTCAGGCGTCCACAAAAGACCTTCTGTTCTCTTTGCAGAACCTCACTCTCAGGGAAGGAGCCCAGACATCTGGGGCTGAACACGGAGTTTTTCAATGGCAGGAAGGTGGAATCCCTTCTGGCTTTTGATCTAGACAGAGTGCATTTTCCAAACTGGAAAAGTGCTTCTCTTGAAATTCATCTTGAATAATCACTCCATAGCCCTTAAATTTCATGCCTTTTTCTTTCCTTTTGCTATTTGCCTCAAACATAGAAAGAAGACAGAAAACGATTCAGGTTACACTTGCAACTATGACTGTGCGTACATAGCCGCAACTATTACCATATGTGTACAGCTGCTGACCCATGTGACTCTGTCACTATCACTTCTGTTTAGCTCTGTGCACCGGTGTGTTTTCTCATCTATTTGCCAGGGAGCGCCATTTCTTTTTTCATATTGAGGCAGAGCATACATTGCAGGCAACCTTAGATGTAAAATGAATCACTTCAAGGACTTTTTTTCAAATAAGAGCTGTCTGCACACTTCTACGTCTTGACTCACAAAAACATTCATCCTAATGCATTTATAGTCTCCATAGCCTGAACATTGCAGAGTTTTGATTTGAGACCCCCGCTTGCCAAAGAAGCCCTCTTACAAACCTGTAGCTGCATACGTTCTTGGTGAGTTTGACACATCAGAAAGAACAAAGCACAGGCTCCACGGGCTTAAGAACACCTAGCACTCTAGGCCAAGTCTCCTAGATTATGTTGCTCTTGAGGGAAGGCTGTCAACACTCATACAGTTATTTTTTGCACAAGTTGAACATCAAGGAGATAAAACCAGGATCCAAATTGGAACTCCCAGGTTGCGTGACCTTCAGCCTGACTTTCTGTGTTCTGGGATGAGGCATGGTTATGCCACTACCCTACTATTACATTTGAGGAGGATGATTCTTTATTGTAGGGGCCGTCCTGTAGAATGTTGAAAAACATCCCTGGGCTCCATTCCCTAGAAGCAGGGAGTGACCACCACCTTCTCCCCAGTTGTGACAACCAGAAATATCTCTAGTCATGGCACAATGTCTTCCAGGGTGCAGAATCACTCGGGTTGAAAACACTGGTGTTAAGGACGTACTTTGCAGATGACTGGAGAACACTTAATTACGATCATGCTGGGTAAGCAAGTTCAATTTCTTTCTCATACTCCCATGTCCTTCAGAGCTGGTAGCAGAATCAAGTTCCACACCTGAATCTCTTAGCACGAACGTTATACACCAGTACTTGCCAGCTGCATTTACAATGCGAGCATTCCAAAAGAAATACTCTCTTAGCATCAAGTCAACTCATTTATTCTTTTTTTGTTTTTTTTGAGACGGGCTCACTCTGTTACCCAGAGTGCAGTGCAGTGGCACAATCACTGTCACTGCAGCCTTGACCTCCTGACTCAAACGATCCTCCCACCTCAGCCTCCTGAGTAGCTGGGACCACAAGCACACGCCACCACATGTGGATAGCTTTTTTTTGTTTTTTTTTTTGGGAAAATGGGGTCTTGCTATGTTGCGCCCTCTAATCACTAACTCCTGGCCTCAAGCAGTCCTCCTGCCTCAGCCTCCCAGAATGCTGGGATTACAGGTATGAGCCACTGTACCCAGCCTGACAATACATATTCTTTAGCAAAGTTCAGATCCCTACCACAATCCTAACCTTGTCTTCTGCATGCAGCTTTCGTCTCTGAACAAGGCGGATATTCACTTTCCCTTGACTCCAAGTGTAACTACAAAGTAAATTGATCTCATTGTTTTCTTGGGCACCATGCTAGAATAAGCAAAACGAATACAAGACAACAACAACAACAGAAGTGGAGCCTGTGAGGTTAGAAGCAAGATGGAATCGGTCATGTTCCATTTCTCTCATTATTTATAATTCTGTAAAGGTGGTTTCATCCATCTTTCCCAAACAACCACTTCATATTCCACTCTAGCTGGAATGTATTTATCCTGGGCTATGGTTTAAAGTGTCACTGTAAAGGGTGACCTAAGGAGCCACTCCTTTTGGGCAGAATTCCTTCTCTACCTGGCCACCATTTTCCATATTCCTTGCACAGTTAATACTTGAAAATATTCAGCCATAACTTAAAATGTTCATATGGGTTGCACACAAGAAGACAATCTTGAAATCCGTGTTTCTAAAGTAGTTGCTTCAGCTTTGACATCATGAAGAAAAAGAAATGCCCATGCGGGTAAAATGGATGGTTTGCCCACATGAGAAAATGTCTTATATAGGGTGGTGTATTTTAAAGAAAATCTATGAAAAGCTATTTTTATCTCAACTATCATCGTCTACTTTGAACAGAACCTGACTTAAGAAAAGGTTGGCTGGGTGCAGTGGCTCGTGCCTGTAATCCCAGAACTTTGGGAGGCTGATATAAGATTGCTTGAGCCTAGGAGTTCAAAACCAATCTTGGAACATAGTGAGTCCTGGTCTCTAATAATTTTTTTTTTTAATAAAAATGTTGCTCTTACTATTTTATGTCATAAGTATCAAATCTTTTCTAATCTCTTTGGACTCCTAATCTCTCATCCGTTCTGAAGATGTGCATGTCAGCATGCATCTAATTTTAAATAGCAATACATTTCTTACGTTGCACATATATTACATGCCCTAAATCAAGAGAAGTCGGTGGAGAGGTACAAAAATACCATTGGATAGAAGGGATAAGTTCTAGTATTTGATAGTACAGTCGGGAAATTATAGTGAACAATGATTTGTCCAGCCTATGACACAGTGAGACCCTGTCTCAAAAATTAAAATGAAAACAAAACAAAATAATGATTTGTTTTATGTTTCAAAATAGCTAGAAAAGAATTGTAATGCTCCAAACACCAAGAAAGTATGAATGTTTGAGGTGATGGATACCCCAGATTCCCTGACTGGATCATGACACATTGTATGTGTGTTTCAAAAGATTACGTATATCCCCAAAATTTGTACACAGCCAGGCATGGTGGTGCACACCTGTAGCCCCAGCTACCATGAGGCTGAGGCAGGAGGATCGCTTAAGACTAAAAGGTTGAGGCTGCAGTGAGCTATGATTGTACCACTGCACTTTAGCCTGGGCAAAAGAGTGAGACCCTTTCTCATGAAAAAAATGTACAATGATGATATATGAATTTTAAAAAATGAGACGGGATTTTCCCCTTGACCCCCTTCATGGGTAGGAACTGGAGTGGCTCATTTCACTCAGCCTGCAGTCCACGGATGACTAAGTGTTAACAGCCCAGCGAAGGGTCAGGGTCATAGCCTTCTGCACCCCCCCTTTTTGACACCAGAGTTCTTGTTTGGCATCCAGGTGCTCACAGGAATGGATTGAAGGGTAGTGTATGCAGAGGATTTTACTAGGCGATGGATGTGGCTCTCAGATGGATGTGCTCTCAGCAGAATGGGAGTTGGAAAGGGAATGGTGTGGGAAGAAGGTGATCTTTCTCTGAAGCCCAGTCATCTCTGGCTGGGCTCCCATCTGAAGCTGCACCATCTGAAGTTAGCTTCTATTTGTAGTCTCCGACGCTCAGTCACTTGTATACCTAACGCTCAGCAGCTTGCATCCCTGACTGCTTGCATCAGCTGCTTGTGTTGCTCTGCCAGCGGAAGTCTGGTTTTCATGGGCACAGGATAGCGGTCAGGGTAGGCCAAAAGGGCAATCACTTGGGTTGAAAAATGGGTTCAGCTGTTTTCACTTAGGACCAAGTTTCCAGGCTTGAGGGTGGAGTTTAGCCAGGAGCCCAGGTGTTCTGTATCATTTCCCCCCTCTGGAGAGGCACATCTAACTGCCGTTAGGAAATGGATGACAACCAGTCTTAGCTACTTCCTGCTGAAAGAGGGCGCTGTTTGGGGAAAATGGCAGTCAGATTCCTCGCAGAGGTCTACCAATGGGTCCCCAGCAAAGGCGAGCCATCATCTGAGGCTCCAGCTGCCTGCCCATTTGGAGTCTTGATGGCCTCTAGGTGAAAGAAGAAATAAGCTTTACAAGGTTAAGTAGGCATGGGTCAAACATGTGTATTATACAAAGAAAGAATCCAGTGCCAAACATCTCAGAAACAAGAAGTAAAACTTGCTAACAGCATTGTACCCCAAGCTGCCTCACCCTGGTGAAAGAAAGTAAACCTCGTATGGGTGCAGTTAAACTTTATGAGACAGTAAGTGCTCTTGCCACATCTGTAGGAGTTAACAGGTGAACCTTAGAAATTCTGAGGTTTGTGGGCATGCACGGTGGGCAATAAAGCTTCTGCCTCTTTCTTGTGTTTAAAAGACCAAGGTGGTCATTCTCAGGATGTCCTCTAAAGTACTATCTGGTCCCAGGGTCTGTTTCTGAGTATAAACGGGAGGTGGAAAAGTGTGTTGGTTGCCCAGTCTGAAAGGGAATTAGGCATCCCTCAATTCCCTTTCTTCTTTCAGTGATAACTTGGGGTATGAGGCAGAGAGGAAGTGGGCATCCCCCTTTCCTCTTTTATGTTTTCATCCCCAAGTCCCAGCAACCTTGACAGGTGCCACCCATGGGTGCCAATGTGGCTTGCACCCATGAAGCAGGGAGAGCCTAGAGAATAGGAATTATTTGCATTCACCTATGCCTCTACCTCCCTTACTGTTGACAACCTTTGAGTTTCCCGGGCCTCATTTATGCCATAGAGTATGGCCTCCTTCTGTAAAGTGGGGGTTTAATTGACAGGAATTGGTCCTGCCTATTTACACTGTGCCTGTTGCCTGGCTCAGATCTGGTTTTCCTTTCTAGGGCCTCAACCTGGAGCTTAGAATCAAGTTTGAGACCAAAAAAAAAAAAAAAAAAAAGTATTTCAGGGGCTGCAGAGATTTATTTAGATTCAGTCCCAAACAGGCCTTGCCAAATTTACAGCTAACAGCCCACAGAAGATGCTCCTCTGTCGTTTCCCTATCATAAGCAGAGTGCTGACGTAGAAAGAGAACTCTCTTACTTGGAAAAGAAGAAAAACAACTTAAAGTGCATGGTGGGGGTGGGGAACATGGGGAAAGAGCCTCTTGCTCTTTGGAAATGGGTTCCTTTGATCACTGTATCCCTTCCCCAGTTCAGACTAGTTAGACTTTCATGAAGGGAAAGAGAGCCAACATTCATTTTACCTGAAGAAAAGAGAGAGGTAGCAGGGTCTCAGAAAAGAGACAGATCCAACAATTCCGCATTTTAACCCATGCTTTGTTGTATCCTGGACAAGCCTCCAAATGAAATGGGATTGTTCCCTTGACCCCCTTCATGGGCAGGAACCAGAGTGGCTCGTTTCACTCAGCCTGCCATTCCTGGACAGCTAAGTGTTAACAGCCCAGTGAAGGGTCAGGGTGACAGCCTCCTGCACTTGCCCTTCTTGACACCTGAGTTCTTGTTCAGCATCCAGGAAAAATATGGTCACACGAGCAGAGTGAAGGGTAGTGTATGTGGAGGACTTTATTGGGCAATGGCTGTGGCTGTCAGTGGAATGGGGGGTTGGAAAGGGGATGGTGTGGGAAGATGATGATCTTTCCCTGAAGCCCAGCTGTCTCTGGCCGGGCTCCTCTCAGAAGCTGCATTGTCTGAAGTTAGCCATGTCTATCTGTAGTCTCCGATGCTCAGCCGCTTGTATCCCAGCCTTCAGCAGCTTGTATCCCCAACCACCTGTGTTGCTCTGCCAGCTGAAGTCTGGTTTTTATGGGCACAGGATAGCGGGTGGGACAGGCCAAAATGGCAACTATTTGGGTAGAAAAAAGAGGTCAGTCGTTTTCACTTGTGGTCTGAGGTTCCAGGCTTGAGGGTGGAGTTTAGCCAGGAGCCATCCATTCTGTACCAAAGAGACATAAAATAAGGTAGAAAAAGATTAAACAAAACTGAGAGAGAGAGAGAGAGAGAGAAAAGTGCCTGAACTCTGAGCGGCAACTTCAAAAAACCAGGTAAAGAGTCCCATTAGGACAATAAAGAAGGAACCCAAGTTCATTGTAAACCTACAAATCAGGATGACTAAATGCTGCTTCTAAGGTCCAACACTGAATTTATACCAGCTCGGGTCCACAAAGAATAGAAGAGGAGACGTAAATGGCAAGATAAAGGGTGAAATCTTCTTCCTTGGTGTGTGCTTTTTATCTCATCTCTAGCCTATCCCATCTTTATTTTATGTAGGGAAAAGAAAGAGAGATCAGACTGTTACTGTGTCTATGTAGAAAGGGAAGATATAAGAAATTTCATTTTGACATGTACCCTGAACAATTGCTTTGCCCTGAGATGCTGTTAATTTGTAACTTTACCCCAGCCACGTTGCCTCAACCTCTTTGCCCCGACCTTGAGCTCACAAAATCAGGTGTCGTATAGAATCAAGGTTTAAGGGATCTAGGGCTGTGCAGGATGTGCTTTGTTAACAAAATGTTTACAAGCGGTATGCTTGGTAAAAGTCATCGCCATTCTCTAGTCTGGATAAACCGGAGGCACAATGCTCTGCGGAAAGCCGCGGGGACCTCTGCCCTGGAAAGCCGGGTATTGTCCAAGGTTTCTCCCCATGTGAGAGTCTGAAATATGGCCTCGTGGGATGAGAAAGACCTGACCGTCCCCCAGTCTGACACCTGTGAAGGGTCTGTGCTGTGGAGGATTAGTAAAAGAGGAAAGCCTCTTGCAGTTGAGGTAGAGGAAGGCCACCGTGTCCTGCCTGCCCCTGGAAACTAAATGTCTCGGTATAAAGCCCGATGGTACATTTGCTCAATTCTGAGATGGGAGAAAAACCGCTCTATGGCGGGAGGTGAGACATGTTGGCAGCAATGCTGCTCTGTTATCCTTTGCTCCACTGAGATGCTTGGGCGGAGAGAAACACAAATCTGGCCGACGTGCACATCCAGGCACAGTACCTCCCCTTGAACTTAATTATGACACAGATTCTTTTGCTCCCATGTTTTCTTGCTGACCTTCTCCCTGTTATCACCCTGCTCTCCTACCGCATTCCTCTTGCTGAGATAATGAAAATAATAATCAATAAAACCTGAGGGAACTCAGAGACCGGTGCCGGTGCAGGTCCTTGGTATGCTGAGTGCCGGTCTCCTGGGCCCACTGTTGTTTCTCTATACTTTGTCTTTGTGTCTTATTTCTTTTCTCAGTCCCTCGTCCCACCTGACGAGATATACCCACAGGTGTGGAGCGGCAGGCCGCCCCTTCAATTTTATCTTTATCAAAGTGGGGCATCTCCTAAGGCGTGAGCCATTGGCATTGCCTTATGCATAGCTCCTCCAATCCCATCACAAGCCTTCACATATTAATTACATCAACTCCTGCTGGAACTTTTCCTCTTAATGGCTTTATGGCTGACTGACATTCTGGATTTGCATTTTGATAAGCCATTATTTCTACAATAACTTTTCGGACGTTATCATCTGCAATGCATTTTTGAGCGGCATCTTGCAACCTTGCCACAAAGTCTGGATATGGCTCTTTAGAGCCTCGTCTGATTGAATTAAAAGAAGGGCAGGAGGTTTCTGGGTCCTGAATTTTTTTCCCAGGCTCTGAGGCAAATAGTCTCATTCTGCATTATTGATTGTTGATTAATAGTGCTCCAATTTGGACCTGTTCCTAGCAATTGGTCTGCATCTATGGTAACAGCAGGATAAATGGCCTGATTTTTCCGTACCTGTTGTTGTACTCCATCAATCCACCAGATTTTAAACTGTAGAAACTGAGAGGGTGAAAGGGAAGATTTAGCCAAAATTTCCCAATCATAAGGAATAAGTCTATTTCCATGAGCAATGGAATCTAATAATGTTCTCATATAAGGAAAGTTGGGTCCATGTTGTTTAACTCCTTCCTTCATGTCTTTTAACATTTTCATGGTGAAAGATTCATATCTAGGCTCAGTTCGGACAGACGCTCCTGTTTGACTCCCTTTCCTGGCCGGTATCGGTTGTAAAATTACCGGGTATTGCCATGCCTCCAGATCTCTCTGTTTTCTGGCTGTGTCAATGGTTTCTTTAGGAGGACAAGTTAGAACATTTGGGGGAAAATGTTATAATTGTGGTCAAATCGGTCATCTAAAAATGAATTGCCCAGTCTTAAATAAACAGATAAATATAAAGAGCCACTGGCCTGTGTCCAAGACGTGGAAAAGGAAAACGTTGGGCTAAGGAATGTTGTTCTAAATTTGATAAAAATGGGCGACCATTGCTGGGAAATGGGAAGAGGGGCCAGCCTCAGGTCCCGCAACAAAGTGGGGCGTTCCCGATTCAGGATTCAGCCGTTTGTTCCTCAGAGTTTTCAGGGACAACAACCCCCATAGCAAATACCACCACTTCAGGAAATCAGCCAATGACAACAATACAACAGCTGTCGCCGCCGCAGCAGGCAGCGCAGCAGGAGATTTCTGTTCCACTCAAATGATTTCTTTGCTCCCTGGAGAGCCCCCACAAAACATTCCTACAGGGGTATATGGCCCACTGCCAGAAGGGACGGTAGGCCTTATTTTAGGAAGATCAAGTCTAAATCTGAAGGGAGTCCGAATTCATACTGGGGTAATTGATTCAGCTCATAAAGGGGAAATTCAGTTAGTGATCAGCTCCACTGTGCCCTGGAGTGCCAATCCAGGCGATAGAACTGCTCAATTACTGCTTTTGCCTTATATTAAAATTGGGGATAGCAAAACAGAAAGAACAGGAGGGTTTGGAAGCACCAACCCTGCCGAAAAAGCTGCTTATTGGGCTAGTCAGGTCTCAGAGAATAGACCTGTGTGTACAGTCACTATTCAGGGAAAGCCGTTGAAAGAATTAGTGGATACTGGGCCTGATGTTTTTATGATCGCCTTAAATCAATGGCCAAAACATTGGCCTAAACAAAAGCCTGTTACAGGACTTGTCGGTGCGGGCACCGCCTCAGAAATGTATCAGAGTGCCATGATTTACATTGTCTAGGACCCGATAATCAGGAAAGCCCAGTTCAGCCTATGATTACTTGTATTCCAATTCATTTATGGGGCTGAGCTGAGACTTGTTACAACAGTGGCATGCAGAGATTACTATTCCAGTCTCCCTATACAGCCCCACGAGTCAAAAAATCATGACTAAAATGAGATATCTCCCTGGCAAAGGACTAGGGAAGAATGGAGAAGGCATTAAAGTCCCAATTGAGACTGAGGAAAATCCAGAAAAAGGAATAGGGTATCCTTTTTAGGAGTGGCCACTGCAGAGCCTCCAAAACCCATTCCATTAACTTGGAAAACAGAAAAGCCTGTATGGGTAAATCAGTGGCCACTACCAAAACAAAAGTTGGAGGCTTTACACTTATTGGCAAAGGAACAATTAGAAAAGGGACATATTGAGCCTTCATTTTCGCCTTGGAATTCTCCTGTGTTTGTAATTCAGAAAAAATCCGGCAGATGGCGCATGCTAACTGACTTAAGAGCCGTTAATGCGTGAATTCAACCCATGGGGCCTCTCCAACCCGGGCTGCCCTCTCCGGCCATGATTCCCAAAGATTGGCCTTTAATTATAATTGAGCTAAAGGATTGCTTTTTTACCATTTCTCTGGCAAAACAGGATTTTGAAAAATTTGCTTTTACTGTACCAGCCATAAATAATAAAGAACCAGCCACCAGATTTCAGTGGAAAGTCTTGCCTCAGGAAATGCTTAATAGTCCAACTATTTGTCAGACTTCTGTAGCTCAAGTTCTTCCACCAGTTAGAGACAAGTTTTCAGACTTACATCATTCATTATGTTGATGATATTGTAGAAATGAGGGACAAATTAATTGACTGTTACACATTTCTGCAGATGGAGTTTGCAGATGCAGGCCTGACAATAGCGTCTGATAAGATTCAGACTTCCACTCCTTTTCATTATTTGGGAATGCAGGTAGAGGAAAGAAAAATTAAACCACAAAAAATAGAAATAAAAAAAGACACATTAAGAACCTTAAATGACTTTCAAAAATTGCTAGGAGATATTAATTGGATTCGGCCAACTCTAGGCATCCCTACTTATGCCATGTCAAATTTGTTCTCTATCTTGAGAAGGGATCCGGACTCGAATAGTAAAAGAACATTAACTCCAGAGGCAACCAAAGAAACAGAATTAGTTGAAGAAAAAATTCGGTCAGCACAAGTAAATAGAATAGATCACTTAGCCCCACTCCAACTTTTGATTTTTGCTACTGTATATTCTCCAACAGGCATTATTGTTCAAAATACAGATCTTGTGGAGTGGTCATTCCTTCCTTACAGTACAATTAAGACTTTTACATTGTACTTGGATCAAATGGCTACATTAATTGGTCAGGCCAGACTACAAATAGTAAAATTGTGTGGAAGTGACCCAGATAAAATCATCGTTCCTTTCAACAAGGAACAGCTTAGACAAGCCTTTATCAATTCTGCTGCATGGCAGATTGGTCTTGCTGATTTTGTGGGAATTATTGATAATCATTACTCCAAAACAAAAATCTTCCAGTTTTTAAAATTGACTACTTGGATTTTACCTAAAATTACCAGACATAAATCTTTAGAAAATGCTCTGATGGTGTTTACTGATGGTTCCAGCAATAGAAAAGTGGCTTACACCGGGCCAAAAGAAGGAGTCATTAAAACTCAATATCACTCAGCTCAAAGAGCAGAGTTGGTTGCTGTCATTTCAGTGTTACAAGATTTTAATCAGCCTATTAACATTGTTTCAGATACTGCATAGGTAGTACAGGCTACAAAGGATGTCGAGACAGCCCTAATCAAATATAGTATGGATGATCAGTTAAATCAGCTGTTTAATTTGTTGCAACAAACTGTAAGAAAAAGAAATTTCCCATTTTATATTAGTCATGTTTGAGCACATACTAATTCACCAGGGCCTTTAACTAAGGCAAATGAACAAGCTGACTTGCTAGTATCATCTGCCTGCATGGAAGCACAAGAACTTCATGCCCTGACTCAGGTAAATGCAACAGGATTAAAAAGTAAATTGGATATCACATGGAAACAGGCAAAAACTATTGTACAACATTGCAGTCAGTGTCAAGTCCTACACCTGCCCACTCAGGAGGCAGGAGTTAATCCCAGAGGTCTATGTCCTAATGCGTTATGGCAAATGGATGTCACACATGTACCTTCATTTGGAAAATTGTCATTTGTTCATGTGATAGTTGATACTTATTCACATTTCATATGGGCAACCCCCCAGGCAGGAGAAAGTACTTCCCATGTTAAAAGACATTTATTATCTTGTTTTGCTGTCATGGGAGTTCCAGAAAAAATTAAAACAGATAATGGACCAGGATACCGTAGCAAAACATTTCAAAAATTCTTAAATCAGTGGAAAATTACACACACAACAGAAATCCCTTATAATTCTCAAGGACAGGCCATAATTGGAAGAACTAATAGAACACTAAAAGCTCAATTGGTTAACCAAAAAAAGGAAAAAGAGAATAAGGAGTATAACACTCCCCAGATGCAACCTAATCTAGCACTCTATACTTTAAATGTTTTAAACGTTTATGGAAATCAGACCACTACTTCTGCAGAACAACATCTTACTGGTACAAAGAACAGCCCACATGAGGGAAAACTGATCTGGTGGAAAGACATCAAAAAGAAGACATGGGAAATAGGGAAGGTAATAACATGGGGGAGAGGTTTTGCTTGTGTTTCACCAGGAGAAAATCAGCTTCCTGTTTGGATACCCACTAGACATTTAAAGTTCTACAGTGAACCCATCGGAGATGCAAAGAAAAGCGCCTCCGCAGAGACGGAAAACCCGCAATCAAGCATCGTCGACTCTTCAGGTGAACAACATGGTGGTATCAGAAGAACAGATGCAGTGGCCATCCACCAAGGAAGCAGAGCCACCGGCCTGGGCCCAACTAAAGAAGCCGACACAGTTAGCTGAAAAAAGCCTGAAGAGCACAAGGGTAACACAAATTCGAGAGAATATGCTGCTTGCAGCTTTGATGGTTGTATCAACGGTGGTCAGTCTCCCTGTGTCTGCAGGAGCAGCTGCAGCTAATTATACTTACTGGGCCTATGTGCCTTTCATGCCCTTAATTCACGCAGTCACTTGGATGGATAATTCTATTAAAGTATATGTTAACAATAGTGCATGGGTACCAGGCCCTACAGATGACCATGGCCCTGCCCGACCTAAAGAAGAAGAAATGATGATAAACATTTCCACTGGGTATCATTATTCTCCTATTTGCCTGGGGAAGGCACCAGGATGCTTAATGCCTACAACCCAAAATTGGTTGGTAGAAGCACCTACTGTCAGTGCCATCAGTAAATTTACTTATCACATGGTAAGTGGAATGTCACTCGGGCCACAGATAAATAATTTACAGGACTCTTCTTATCAAAGATCATTAAAATTTAGGCCTAAGGGAAAACCTTGCCCCAAGGAAATTCCCAAAGAATCAAAAGACCCAGAAGTCTTAGTTTGGGGAGAATGTGTGGCTGACACTGCGGTGGTATTACAAAACAATGAATTTGGAACTATTATAGACCGGGCCCCTCGAGGCCAATTATATTACAATTGTACGGGCCAGACTCACTCATGTTCACAGGCCCATCTGTCTGGCCCACTAATCCTGCCTATGATAGTGATTTAACTAAAAGACTGGACCAGGTTTATAGAAGGTTAAAATCACCCTATCCATGGAAATGGGGTGGAAAGGAAATTTCATCATCTCGACCAAAGTTAATTAGTCCTGTTACTGGTCCTGAACATCCAGAATTATGGAAGTTTACTGTGGCCTTTAGTCTGGAAATCAAGTTATGGAAACAAAAAATTGTAAGCCATATTATACTATTAACCTAAATTCCAATCTGACAATTCCTTTACAAAGTAGTGTAAAACCCCCTTATATGCTAGTTGCAGAAAACATAGTTATTAAACCAGATTCCCAAACTATAACCTGTACAAATTGTAGATTGTTTACTTGCATTGATTCAACTTTTTATTGATAGCACCGTATTCTGCTAGTGAGGGTAAGAGAGGGCGTGTGGGTCCCTGTGTCCATCGACTGACCGTGGGAAGCTTCCCCATTCGTCCATATTTTAACAGAAGTATTAAAAGGAGTTCTAACTAGATCCAAAAGACTCATTTTTACTTTCATTGCAGTGATTATGGGTCTTATTGCAGCTACTTCTGCGGCTGCTGGAATACTTTACATTCCTCTGTTCAAATTGCAGAATACGTAAATAATTGGCAAAAGAATTTCTCAAAATTGTGGAATTCTCAGACCCAAATAGATCAAAAATTGGCAAACCAAATTAATGATCTTAGACAAACTGTCATTTGGATGGGAGATAGGCTCATGAGCTTGGAATATCTTTTTCAGTTATAGTGTGACTGGAATACATCAGATTTTTGTATTGCACCTCGAGCCTATAATGAATCTAAACATCACTGGGAAATGGTTAGACGCCATCTACAAGGAAGAGAAGATAATCTTACTTTAGATATTTCAAAATTAAAAAAACAAATTTTTAAGGCATCAAAAGTCCAGTTAAATCTGGTGCCAGAAACTGAGGCAATGGTGAAAGCTGCTGATGGCCTCACAAATCTTAACCCCGCCACTGGAAGTTCCACTATTGCAAATTTTGTATCAATCCTTGTATGTGTGTTCTCTCTGTTGTTAGTCTACAGGTGTATCCAGCAGCTCCAGAGAGACAACGACCAGCGAGAACCGGCCATGATGATGATGGCAGTTTTGTCAAAAAGAAAAGGGGGATATGTAGGGAAAAGAAAGAGAGATCAGACTGTTACTGTGTCTATGTAGAAAGGGAAGATATAAGAAATTTCATTTTGACAAGTACCCTGAACAATTGCTTTGCCCTGAGATGCTGTTAATCTGTAACTTTGCCCCAGCCACTTTGCCCAACCTCTTTGCCCCGACCTTGAGCTCACAAAATCATGTGTTGTATGGAATCAAGGTTTAAGGGATCTAGGGCTGTGCAGGATGTGCTTTGTTAACAAAATGTTTACAAGCGGTATGCTTGGTAAAAGTCATCGCCATTCTCAACCGGAGGCACAATGCTCTGCGGACAGCCGCAGGGACCTCTGCCCTGGAAAGCCGGGTATTGTCCAAGGTTTCTCCCCATGTGAGAGTCTGAAATATGGCCTCGTGGGATGAGAAAGACCTGACCGTCCCCCAGTCTGACACCTGTGAAGGGTCTGTGCTGAGGAGGATTAGTAAAAGAGGAAAGCCTCTTGCAGTTGAGGTAGAGGAAGGCCACTGTCTCCTGCCTGCCCCTGGAAACTAAATGTCTCGGTATAAAGCCCGATGGTACATTTGCTCAATTCTGAGATGGGAGAAAAACCGCTCTATGGCGGGAGGTGAGACATGTTGGCAGCAATGCTGCTCTGTTATCCTTTGCTCCACTGAGATGCTTGGGCGGAGAGAAACACAAATCTGGCCGACGTGCACATCCAGGCATAGTACCTCCCCTTGAACTTAATTATGACGCAGATTCTTTTGCTCACAGGTTTTCTTGCTGACCTTCTCCCTGTTATCACCCTGCTCTCCTACCGCATTCCTCTTGCTGAGATAATGAAAATAATAATCAATAAAACCTGAGGGAACTCAGAGACCGGTGCCGGTGCAGGTCCTTGGTATGCTGAGTGCCGGTCTCCTGGGCCCACTGTTGTTTCTCTATACTTTGTCTTTGTGTCTTATTTCTTTTCTCAGTCCCTCGTCCCACCTGACGAGATATACTCACAGGTGTGGAGCGGCAGGCCGCCCCTTCAATTTTATCTTTATCAAAGGGGGCATCTCCTAGGCGTGTTTGTGAGAAACAAGACAGAAAAAACTCTCGTGGAGAGAAAAAGCCTGCTCTTTTGAGTTTGGTGGTCCTTTGGGGCATGCTTTGTTGGGAGAACAGCAGAAAATATGCAGAGAACTCCAGGGAGTTCTTGGTGGTGATTTGTCACCTTCACCAGGCAAAGGGATGGCTGAGCTGGCCTGGCCGCCAGGGAACTCCCAGACCCTCGAGGAGAGGTATGTCTTCTTATGACTGCAAGTAAGGGATTTACATGGGTTGGGAGAACCACTAGTTTTTCCCCCAGCATAGAGATTACTTTTGTTATTTTTTAAAAAATTGATCTATATCTTGTTAGTATAACCCCAGCACTCTGGGAAGCTGAGGTGGGAGGATTGCTTAAGTCCAGGAATTGGAGACCAGCCTGGACAACATGGCGAAACCTGGTCTCTACTAAAAATACAAAAATTAGCCAGGTGTGGTGGCTTACACCTGTAATCCCAGCTGTGCAGGAGGCTGAGCCACGAGAATCTCAGAGCCCGGGAGTTTGACACTGCAGTGAGACAAGATTGTACCACTGCACTCCAGCCTGGGTAAGAGTGAGATACTGTCAAAGGAAGAAAGAAAGAAAAGAAAAACAGCCAAAAAACCTGTAAGTCAGAATTTCTACAGGTTGGCTCTGTACCAGAATTGCCTCAGACAGTTTTTCAAATTGTGGGTTTCAATCCTCCTTCCCAGCTTGTCTGAACCAGGGCATTTAGGTTTGGACTCCATGCAGTATTGGTTTTTCTTCAATCTTTCTAGTTGATTGTGTCCAACCACAATTGTGAACGCGTTGCAGCATTCAGCTCTAATTTAGCTTTCTCTTGCTAAATATGTGTAAATATATGGATAATTCTGCAAAAGAACACTTTCCTCAGAATAAAACTTTAATCAGGCTGGGTGCAGTGGCTCACGCCTGTAATCCCAGCACTTTTGGAGGCCGAGGCGAGTGGATCAGGAGGTCAGAAGATCGAGACCAGCTTGGCTAACACGGTGAAACTCCCTCTCTACTAAAAATACAAAAAATTAGCCAGGCTTGATGGCACGCACCTGTAGTTCCAGCTACTTGGGAAGCTGAGGCAGGAGAATTGCTTGAACCTGGGAGGTGGAGATTGCAGTGAGCTGAGATCGTGCCACTGCACTCCAGCCTGGGCGACAGAGCTAGACTCTGTCTTGAAAAAAAAAAAAAAAAAAGACTTTAATCAATGGTGAAAACAAATGAGAAAATGTCTTGTGAGAAAAGTGCTTCATGAGGAATGCCTAAGCTAATCTCACATGAAACACGTCTCGATACTTCCACATACAAATGCAGGTAATAACGTTCACCCGCCTCAGAGGGGAGTGTTGGCGTTGAGGCTTTATGATGTACTGCTTGTAAGATGCGTTTAGACCCAAAGGTGGAAGCTGTACTGTAAAGCCTGTACTCATATTTCAAATGCTGAAATTCACCTTGTTATAATTCTCTTCCCTCTTCCCTTCCTTTTAAGCCTAACTGTAGCTCTTAGTTAACTTTTCTAAAAAAAATTATCTTGATGGAAAGCATATTCAATTTTACATAACTCCCTTCATTCCATATGTATGAGTGTCAGTTGAAAGGCTGAGGTAAATTATTCCTTTCTTAAATAACTATGTAACAGCTGTCATGGTAGGTTATGTTTAATATAAAAATAATTGGTAGACTAGAACAGTGTCCAGCCTCGGCACTTTAATAGATACTTAATTATAATAATGACAAGAGCAACTAAGGACTATGACAGGATCCTGGAATTGTAGAACCGGTGTCTGCAAATGCAGGAGCTGGGGAATCAACTTGTTGCAAGTGAGTAAAATATGTTAAGTTTCCTGTAATTGTAGTTGAGCAGACTTAAAATTTTAGGTAAGCAATGGGGTTGAGAGTGAAGAGTTGAGTAGTTGTTTTATCTAGTTTTTTTTTTTTTTTTTTTTTTAGCATGTTTCTAGATTTTTATCTAAATGGGCTCATACAATACATACTGTTCTGTGTGGCTTCTCATGACATCCATGAATATCGTTGCCTATAGCAATAGTTGATTCCTAGTTATTGTCGAGTTGACTTCCATTGGATTCTGGCTGTCCCGGAGTGGATTTTCCACTCACCTGTGAGTGGATGAACACTTTGGGTGTCAAATCATATTTTCTGTAGTGAATTTTATAGCCATCGGTGGCATTCCTGTTTAAGACTAGTGATGCTAATTTCAGAAAGAGAAGAGAACCAAAGTAGACATATCCAAGACCACAGAGGTAGATTGTTTTGTGGTAGAATTAGGAAGTCTACACAAGTAAGTGTGAAGACCCAAAGGCTTGTATTTTATTTTTAACTCTCTAAGAGGGTATTTGTTATAATATCTGAAGGGGACTGTGCATCTCACAGCATTGCAATGAATAAATGAATATTGTGTTTTCTTCACTTTTTAAAAAATCCAAAATTTACTTACATTGTATAATACAAAACTTTTGCCACTTTATAGAGCAGACTTTCTTACGTTACATTTACTTTCATACTGGGTATGCTTCATTTTACTTTGTTTTTTATTGGTAGTGTCTTTCTGAGTAAAAAACAAATAATGAGTTGTTAAGAAGTATCTTATTCAGTGTAAGAACCTAATGGTTAGAAAAGAAAAAGAAAGGTTTATAGTTACTTATTTATAATTTTTCTATACTGCTGAGTAGTTTTCTTTCTACTTTATAGTAATAACATTCCAAGAATTATTTAATATCAGACCATTTGGGGGAAGTTTGGGAATGTGTGTAAATTTCTTTAGAAATCTTTAAAAATTACTTCTATGTGTAGGTGAGAAATCACATAAGAAAGCAGTGATCTAGTAATAAGTTTCTTCCAGCAGTGAATGAGTAAAATAAAACACATAAGGCACTGCTAAGTTTTAATTATTAAACTATTTCAATTTAAAAAATAAAATACTATCAGCTAAGGATAGCATAGCTTATATTCCAAATCAATAACTCTTTGAATGAAAAAGCCAGAATTTTGACTCATTAATATACAATGCAGCATTTGGTGTCATCCAAGAAGACACTTTTTATAACTTTCCCCTATTCTAGTTGCAAGTACTATTTGGTGTCTTTATTCTTTTCTTTGAGAGAGGGTCTCACTCTGTCGTCTAGACTGGAGTGCACCAGTGTGACTGTAGCTTTCTGTAGCCTCGAACTCTGGGGCGCAAATGATCTTCTTGCCTCAGCCTCCCAAGCAGCTGAGACTACAGGTGCACACCACCAGGCCTGGCTATTTTTATTTTATTTTGTTCTATTTTTTAGTAGACACAAGGTCTCCCTATGTTGCTTAGGCTGATCTCAAGCTCCTGGGCTCAAACAATCCTCCTGCCTAGGCCTTCCAAAGTGCTGAGAACACAGGTGTGAGCCACCATGCTGGCCCTCTTATTCTAGTTTTATCATGACTAGTTCTAGTTTATAAATTCCCATTATTTTAACTTTGTTTCACTGTGAGGAGGAGGTCATTCTGCCCCCTTGGCCATGTCTGGGGACATTTTTGTTGTCACATTGGTGGGGCATGGGTGGTCCTGGAACCTGGTGAATGAAGCCCAGGGACCCTGCTCAACACCCTTCAGTGCCCAGGACGGCCTGCGTCCTCCAGAAAAAAAAGTAAGCTCTTTTCTTCCATTCCCTATACCCCTGAAAAACACGCAGTCCTACAAGGAACCCACAGTGAATTTTCACCAAGCACGTGGCCACCAAGTCATCCAGCTCCAAATGTCAGCTGGACCAAGATGGAAAAAGCTTGGTCCAGTGCATTTTACCCAGCTCTTCAAAGCCCCTCTCACCCCTGTGTGTCCCCCGTCCGTGTGGAGCTTTACTTCTGTAGAGATCCTCAGGAATCGCCTCTGCTCTTGCTGCCTTTACAGACTCCCTCTCTAGGTTTCTGTTCTGAGTCAAGAAAGGAAGAAGAAATTCCAATGAAAAGTGTGATAAATTACATTTCTCCACGTTAAAGTATCAACTGCTGAATCCTGCTGAATTTTGCCTGGGTTGTAATTATGTCTTAGACTTTCTTGTCTAAACTCTTATCATCAAGATGACTTGGTGAAAATTCACTGTAGGTTTCATTCAGGACAGCACATTTTGCAGGTGTGTAGAGAATGGAAGAAAAGAGCTTATTTTTTTTTATCTGGAGAACACAGACACTTTAAAGAGTAGCTTCAGTGCCTATAATATTTTTGTTAATGAATGTTAATAGAGTATTTTAATGAATGCAGAGGCTGCTTTGGATTTTATTAGTTGACCTTAAACAGCACTTTGCTCATGTAGCCCGATTTACCTACATAGACTCGGGACTAGTGATGTTAACACCATCCTTCGTCATTGGGAACGGAAAGGTTCAGAGGGTGGTGTCTGGGTAGCATTGCGATTTCCTGAGATGAATGCTCTCATAAAAGTAATTATTGTTTTGGTTTCACCTGCGGTTGGGAAATGCCTTGTAGAATTATACAGTTCTACCATCAAAGTGACCTAGGAAACCAAAATGACTGAGGGCATCTCTCTTGTTATTTTAATTTTTAAAATTTTAAATCTTAGGCTGGATGTGGTGGCTCATGCCTGTAATCCCAGCACTCTGGGAGGCAGAGGTGGGTGGATCATCTGAGATCAGCAGTTCTAGACCATCCTGGCCAACATGGTGCAAACGTGTCTCTACTAAAAATACAAAAATTAGCCAGGCGTGGTGGCGTATGCCTGTAGTCCCAGCTACTCAGGAGACTGAGGCAGGAGAACTGCTTGAACCTGGGAGGCGGAGGTTGCAGTGAGCTGAGATTACGCCACTGCACTCCAGCCTGAGTGAAAGAGTGAGGTGTCATCTCAAAAAAAAAAATTAAAATTACATCTTAATTGATAAATCATATTTATACATATTTTTGGGGTACATGTGATATTTTTATACCTGTGTACAATGTGTAATAATCCAATCAGAGAAATCAGGATATTTATCACCTCATTTATCTTTTCTTTGTATTGGAAACATTACAATTCTTTCTTCTAGCTATTTTGAAATACGCAGTAAATTATCTAATCTCCCTATTTTATTTTTTGTTTTTATTTTATTTAGTAATTTATTATTATTATCTTTTCATAATAGAGATGGGGTTTCACCATGGTGCCCAGGCTGGTCTCGAACTGCTGAGCTCAAGCTATCCTCCCACCTTGGCCTCCCAAAGGACTGGGATTATAGGTGTTAGCCACCATGCCCGGCATATTTTTGTTTTAATAAAATACAGACAAGGTTTCACTATGTTGCCTAGGCTGGTCCTGAACTCCTGAGCTCAAGTGATCCTCCCACCTTGACCTCCCAAAGTGCTGGGATTATAGGTGTTAGCTACCATGCCTGGCCTATTTTTAGTTTAATAAAATAAATAGAGACAAAGTCTCACTAAGTTGCCCAGGCTGGTCCTGAACTCCTGAGTTCAAGAGACCCTCCCACCTCGGCCTCCCTAAGTGCTAGGATTACAAGCGTGAACCACCACACCTGGCCCCAGTGGCCCCAGTCTCCCTATTTTAAAGGAAACAGCATTCCAGATTCAGTACGAAGACTTGCAAAAGTCACATAGTGAATTAATGTGAAATAGGCATCATCTCTGTTTTTTTTTTTTTTAAGTTAAATTTTAAACAACTATTCTAGGTAAAGTTCATCTTGGCCAAAACCTGTCTTCACCACTGCGGCTCCTGACTTTACCTGGCGGTCACAATTCTTACGAGTCTTTTCCTTCCAGACATCTGTCCCACTTTTATAAACACTCACAAAAAGGGAAATCTTGATGTGTGCATGCGTTAAATAAAAGGTATCATAATGTATATTTCAGAAAACTTATTTAAATGAACAAAATCCTGTACTATGTATCTTGGGAATCTACTGCTCTTACTAGATGTAGAACTGTCTCACTCTTGATCTGATGCATGGAATCTCATAGTAAAAATATAGACCAATGTATTTAGCCAATCTACTTCAAAGAGTGGAGATTTCAGTTGGTTTCAATGTGACTCTACTTAAAGACAATGTTGGATTAAACATCCTTCCTGCATCCTGGCTCCCTGGACTGAGTGTGGGGCTAGAAGCACAAGTGCTTTGCTAAACTTTAGGCTCACTTTTAAATCTTGATATTTAGTGGCAACTGAGGAACACCAAGACTTTCAGCAGGACTATGAAGGTAACGTTCTGTGAATTCTTCTTATAACATATATTACCACACTTTAAAAGTTTTTGGTGTTTTGATAGTGAGACATTCTCATTATCCTTAAAATTTACTTTTCCTAGTTGATGGGAAAGTTAAAAATATTTTATGTGCCTATTGATAATTTGTAATTTTTGGGGTCTCTTTTCTAATTTATTTGTAGAAAATATGGCCAGGTGGAGTGGCTCATGCCTGTAATCCTAGTGCTTCTGTTCTTGGACCAAACCAAGGGCTTGGCTGCTATTTCTTGCGGCCCAATAACGAGATGCAGATGAACTAGGAGAGAAGAGAGTTTTTATTTCTGTAACCAGGTACAGGGAGAAGGCCTAGAAATTATCGCCAGACCAACTCAAAGTTACAAAGTTTTCTAGAGCTTATATACCTTCAAAGCCACGTGTCTGTGGGTAAGCGTGCATTCCTCTAAAGACGTAAGTGATTGGCTTCTTCTCATCTATAACTAAAGCCTGAGTCCTGAAGACCTTCCTCTGGAGCCTCGGTGAATTTACTTCATCTCAGTGGGTCCAGGTGCTGGGGTGATCACCCTTATCTTGTCTCTCGCTAAATCATGGAGGTTTGAGGAGTTCTTTGAGACCCTCTATAAACTTGTTTGTGGAGGTCTGGGGAGTTTCTTCAGACCCCCAATAAAACTTGTTTAATCCTAAACGGGTCCTGTTAAGAATGCCTTCGTTATCTTGTCCTGCTTCAAGGCCCAGGAGAGGCCTGGGCAGAACTCTTGGTGGGCTCTTGTGACATTCTGACCTTTGTATAAGGGCGCTGGCTCTCTCAGCTTTAAATATTTAACTTCACCACTCGGTCAGTGCTGAAACAGATGTCATGGAGGCCTGCGTTAGTGAGACCTGGCCTGCCACAGTTTAAGAAGGTCGAGGTGGGAGGATCACTTAAGGCCTTAAGGAGTTTAAGACCAGCCTGCAAAACATAGTGAGATCCTATCTCAACACATAGTAAAACATTGGCCAGGCATGGCGCATGCTTCTAGCCCCAGCTACTCAGGAGGCTAAGGCAGAAAAACTGCTTCAGCCTACAGCTCACTGTGCTCCAGCCTAGGTGACAGAGCAAGACCCTGTCTCAAAAAAAAAAAAAAAAAAAGGAAAATGTTACAGATATTTTTTCCTTCCCTGTAACTCCTTTTTGCTTTGTTGATGGTCTGTAAAACTGTTTTCAGTTATTTATATTAGTTTCTTGCGGCTGCTGTAACAAAATACTGCAAACTGGGTGACTTAAAATGACAGTTATTCTCTCCTGGTACTGGAGACCAGAAGTCTGAGATCCAGGTGTGGGCAGGGCTGGTTCCTCCTGAGGCCTCTCTCCTTGGCTTGGAGACGCTGTCTTCTCCCTGTGTCCTCACATAGCCGTCGCTGTGTGTGTCTGTGTCCTCATCTTCTCCCTTTATAAGGACACCAGTCAGATTGGATTAGGGCCAGCCCTAGTGACCTCATTTTACCTTAATTATCATTTTAAAGGCCCTGTCTTTAAATACAGTCACATCCTGGGGGACTAGGAGCTAGGATTTCAACATATGACTTTTTGGCAGACACAGTTCAGCCTATAAGCGATTCTACTCCCTTATTTAATCAGAGGAATTTAAATATAGCTACTTTAAAGTCCTATCCTGGCCGGGCACAGTAGCTCACACCTGTAATCCCATCACTTTGGGAGGCCAAGGCAGGCAGATGGCTTGGGTTCAGGAGTTCTAGATCAGCCTGGGCTACATGGTAAGACCCCATCTCTACAAAAAATACAAAAATTAGCCTAGTGTGGTGGCTTGTGTCAGTGGTTCCAGCGACTCAGGAAGCTGAGGCAGGAGGATGACTTGAGCCCAAGAGGTGGAGGTTGCAGTGAGCCAAGATCCCATCCCTTCACTCCAGCCTGGGTGACAGAGTGAGACCCCGTGACAAAAGAAAGAAAAAGAAAGGCAGGAAGGCAGGAAGGAAGGGAGCGAGAGGAGAGAGAAAAGGGAAAGAAAAGAAAGAAAGAAAGAAAGAAAGAAGGAAGGAAGGAAGGAAAAGAAAAGAAAAGAAAAGAAAAGAAAAGAAAAGAAAAGAAAAGAGAAGAGTGAGTCCACTGCACTCCAGCTTGGGAGAGAGAGCCAGACTCTGTCTCAAGAAAAAAAAAACACACACACACACACACACATGCACACACAAAACACAACAACAACAAAAAACAGATGACTCAGGGTAAGATTCTTTCTTTCTTTCTTTCTTTCTCTCTCTCTCTCTCTTTCTCTTTCCCTTCCTTCCTTCCTTCCTTCCTTCCTTCCTTCCTTCCTTCCTTCCTTCCATCCATTCTTTTTTGTCACAGGATCTCACTCTGTCACCCAGGCTGGAGTGCAGTGGTAGGATATTGGCTTACTGCAACCTCCACCTTGTGGGCTCAAGCAATTCTCCTCCCTCAGCCTCCCGAGTAGCTGGGATTACAGGCATGTGCCACCACATCCAGATTTTTTTTTTTTTTTTTTTTTTTAGTAGAGACAGGGTTTCACCATGTTGGCCAGGCTGGTCTTGAACTTGTGGGCTCAAGCAGTCCTCCTGCCTTCGTCTCCCAAAGTGCTGTGATTACAGGTGTGAGCCACCATGCCCAGCTGCTGAGTCATCTGTTAATTCACTGGACTTGTGCACAAATAATTTCCCTCATTCATTGCTGTTGACTGACCTCAACTGTGTGGTGACTCCATAACAGGCCATCATTGACCATCATCAAATTCCCTGTGTCCTGGCTGGTGACATCTCACTCCAGTCTTAGAGGTGTTTCTCTGGCACCCTCTGATGCTTCCAGCATTGACATTGCTAGCTACTGTGGGTTCCCATCTGTCTTCCTTCTTTTCTAGAGAATGACTTTAAAAAAACAAAAACAACAACAACAAAAAGCCTTATCGTTCTTGCTTTTAAAGCACGACTGCGCTCTTGCAATCTTTGTCTCATTGTGTAACTTTGGCCCAGCCATGCTCAAAGTCCACCATTCTGAAATGGAGCCTAGAATTTGGTTTTGTGATATTTGATCTTTCTTCTTCTCCCTTTTCCCACTACAGTGTTTCCTTCTGGTTTTTTTTCCACTTAAGAGTCTCAACCAAGTTGATGATGTGCAGATAGTGCTCAGTGACCATTTATTTTAGTTTTTAGTATAAAGGGCTACAAGTACAGTTATGTTGCGAGGATAGATTGCACAGTGGGGAAGACCAGGTTTTTAGTGAACACATCACGAATAGTGTATATTGTACTCACTGAGTAATTTCTCATTCCTCATCACCTTCCCACCCTTCCAAGTCTCCAGTGTCTATTATTCCACTCTCTATGTCCATGTGGACACTGTATTTAGCTCCCACTTATAAGTGAACATGCAGTATTTCACTTTCTGTGTCTGAGTTATTTCACTTAACATAATGCCCTCCAGTTCCATCCATGTTGCTGCTAAAGACTTGATGTCATCCATTTTTTATGGCTGAGTGCATGTGTGAGTATATTACATAAATCGGATATATATATATATATATTTATTTATTTCAAAACACACAGAATGGCCAGATATAGATCTATGTATCTCAGATTTCTTACATATATAAATGTGTGTGTGTGCATGTGTAATCTCTCATTTTCTTTTAACTGTTAATTTTTATTTTCAGTTCTGGGGTACATGTGCAGGATGTGCAGGCTTGTTACACAGGTAAACGCATGCATGGTGGTTGCTGCACCTGTCAACCCATCACCTAGGTATTAAGCCCAGCATCCATTAGCTATTTATCCTAATGCTCTCCCTCCCCCTGCTCGTACCCTGCAACAGGACCCAGTGTGTGGTGTTCCCCTCCCTGTGTCCATGTGTTCTCATTGTTCAGCTCCCACCGATACGTGAGAACATGAGGTGTTTGGTTTTCTGTTCTTGCGTTAGTTTGCTGAAGATAATGGCTTCCAACTCTATCCATGTCCTTGCAAAGGGCATGATCTCTTTCCTTTTTATGGCTGCATAGTATTCCATGGTGTATATGTACACATTATTTATCCAGTCTATCATTGATGGACATTTGGGTTGATTCCACGTCTTTGCTATTTTAATCTAACAATACAATCATGGCTATGGTGAGCTGTGATTGCACCACTTCACTCCAGCCTGGGCAACAGAGTGAGACCCTGTCTCTAAATGAATAAATAAATAAATAAATAAAAATAACCTTTATTCCTTGCTAGTTGGATAGAACATTGCACAGGTGGCTAGGGCCATTCACGGTGATTCTTACTAATCTTGTCCTGGAGAGATACTTATTAAAGGAGGGTGGAAATGGCTAAATATGGTGAATAAAAAGACAATATTCTCAATTCATCCATGTTTCTGTCTCTGTCTCACCTAGCTATTAGGAAACTCTGGATTTTCTTGGTGTGAACTTTATGGGAATACTATGTAGTATATTAGGCAGGGGAGTTACAGACATGAGAACCAGAATGTGATATTTTTAAATGTCACATTGTGGGCAAGTCTAATATAGAGGTATTAATTGGAAGTTGTGGGGTATAGAAAATGGACCACTACTCAACGGTTAGAACGTGGGCTTCACCAAATGTCCCAAGGTAGTTAGTCTCTAAGGATATTACATTTGAGAGCCATATCGGAGGGTTGAAGTTAAGAAGATGGCTTTGGGAATTGGCTAATTTACACACACACACTCTCTCACACACACACACTCCTGAGAATCAGTCTTCATTTTGAATCCCAGCTCTTCAATTTACCAGCCTTGTGCAAGTCTTTTAAGCTCTATGATACCCAATTCCTGTGGTATTCTATGACCAAAACGGAAGAGTCATCATTAACCTTTTGAGGCAAGCGGGGTGAGATATTTTGAGGAGCAAATGGTAACAAGTGTGTGGAAATGCCTGGGGAATTATAGAGCTCTGCTAACAGTATGGCGGTGCTATGAATTTTTATTATATATTATTTGTCTTGTGGGGCAGTTCCTCAGCCTCTAAAGCCTCACCAACTTGGAATCACTTGAGGATTGTAGGCAGGGAAACATCAGATTGTACCACTCGTTGCATTCTTGTAAAAAGATCTTAATGACAGCTGCTAAACATGTCTTCCTCCACCAAGCCAGTTTGGCCGCCACGACTATCACAGGTCTATGGTGTTTCTTGTGCATTTTAAGGTAGACACCACAGTTGATCCACTATGTATAAAAACAAAGTGCTTTCCAGAACAGTTCCACACATAAATTAGATCTGATACCTATCCCGGCCCGCGGGATCGTCACTGCAGGCCCTGGAAGAGGGGGTGGGAATTTGGGGAACAAGAGATAGGAGAAATGGAGACAAGACAGTGCTCTGATCAAGTCTCTTTTAATGGCGGTAATGCAGTGCCTTATATACACTTGGAGGGGAAGGGGTTGGGCCAAGGCGAAAATGATCTCGTTGCGGAGGGTGTGGCCAGGTAGGTATTGGTAGCCTGGTCGAACGTCATGTGGCGCCTGCGCTGTCAGGTAGCAATTTTCGCGGGCGCCGGAAAAATGGGTGAAGAAGAAGCAGGAAGAGCGCCATCTTTTATGAGGTATTAATACAGGGGAAAAGGCAAAGATAGGGAGGAGGTGTAAGGTGGAAATGAATAAAGCTCAGGCGTTTTTAATCGTCAATTATTATTCGCTATGGCCGGGGCATGCAGCTCCGGACAGATACCAAGCAGTTATTGAATATACACACGTTCATTGATTACTGATTTATTTTACTGACACCAGAATAGTAGGTTTTTGTTGCTATACCAACATAATTTCTTGTAACTCTGCCATTAGAATTATCCTGAGCTGCATAGACCATGCATAGAATGTTGCCTTATTATTTGTGAGCAAATATCACTTATTTGCAAATAGATTTAAAGAATGTACTGGGCTGGCCAGGCACGGTGGCTCACACCTGTAATCATAGCACTTTGGGAGGCCGAGGTGTGTGGATCACTTGAGGTCAGGGGTTCAAGACCAGCTTGGCCAACATGGTGAAACCCTATCTCTACTAGAAACACAAAAAATCAGCCGGGCGTGGTGGTGCGCACCTGTAGTCCCAGCTATTTGGGTGGCTGAAGCATGAGGGTAACTTGAGTCTGGGAGGTGGAGGTTGCAGTGAGTCGAGTCACTGCACTCCAGCCTGGGCGATAGAACAAGACTCTGTCTCAAAAAAAAATAATAATAATAATAATGTACTGGATTTACTGGGTCACCACAAAACAGTCTAGTTAAGTCTTTGGACCATTAGTTATCTGCCTAGCTATGAGGAAAACATTTGCTTTGCAGATGCTCTTATTTTATTTTTCTCTTCCTTAGATAATCTAAGAAGAAGCCATGAAACCATTGCTGTATGACTGGTGAGCTGGCAAATTCACGAACATTCATCGCTCTCCATTTCTAGAGAGAAGGATTCTTTGTCAAAGTTTTCTCTATCCTGGAGGGCTTCGGTTAAATATGTGCTTAAAATGTCCTTTATGATGGTGGATTATCAATTATTCCTCATATTTTATTCAAGCTATGCTTTTTATATTTTGTCTTTATTTATTTAGTTTTTTTCTTTTTTATAGAGATGGGGTCTCACTATGTTGCCCAGGCTGGTCCCAAACTCCTGGACTCAAGGGATCCTCCCATCTCGGTCTCCCTAAGTGCTATAATTAGAGGCATGAGCTGCTATGCCCAGCCTACTTTCTATATTTTGAAGCCATAACTAAATTCACACTGGTTTATGATGTTCATATCATCTTTGTGGATTTATATTTTTATTATTCTTTAATAGCCTTGCCATTCTATATTAATGATTTTTCAATTGTAATTTACTTCTGGCTGATGTTATTGCTGCAACAAGTTTCTTTTGATTACTACTTGGCTGGCCTACGTAGATGTTTACATCTTTTTAGTTTCAAGTTTTATTTGTAATTAGGTTTTAGGTGTGTCCTTTAAGAAAAACATAGGACAGATTTTTAAAAATTAGTATGGGATTCTTTAATAGGCAGGTAAACCCACCCATATTTGTTATAAATATTAAGATAGTTGATCCTTATTTCTGTCATCTTACATGCTATTTTATATTTTCAAGATTCTCCTGTGGTTTCCTTTTTTCCCCTCTTGCTTTTTACAGGCTGCATTAAGGTTTCTCTATTTCCTGGCTGATATGGTTTGGCTGTGACCCCACCCAGATCTCAGCTTGAATTGTAATAATCCCTATGTGTGAAGGGTGGAGCCCAGTGGAGATAATTGAATCATGGCAGTGCTTTCCCCCACACTGTTCTCATGATAGTGAATGAGTCTCATGAGATCTGATAGTTTTATAAATAGGAGTTCTCCTACACAAGCTCTCTTGTCTGCCTCCATGTAAGATGTGCCTTTGCTTCTCCTTTGCCTTCTACCATGATTGTGAGGCCTCCCCAGCCATATGGAACTGTGAGTCCATTAAACCTCTTTCCTTTATAATTTACCCCCAGTCTCAGGGATGTCTTTATTAGCAGCGTGAGAGCAGACTAATACACCGGCCCATCCTTCTCCCCTCAAGTGGCCTGGAAACTATACCTCATGTTTCCCTTCATCATATTGACATCATTATTAACTTGCCAAAATATGATGGTTAATCTCTATTTCCAGCTTCCTTTAGAAGAAATGAAAGGCACCATAGTCCTACCCCCTCTTCTTCCATGTAATTATTGCTTAGTGAATTATTTACTCCTTTCCAAAATAATAATAATTAATAATACTTTCTGTCAATACGTATTTAATGTTATCAACATGTTTTATCTCTTTTCAACATCTTTTCTTATGTCTACTCTTTTATTTTTATTTTTATTTATTTATTTTTGAGATGGAGTCTTGCTCTGTCACCCAGGCTGGAGTACAGTGGTGTGATCTCAGTTCACTGCAACTTCTGCCTCCCAGGTTCAAGCGATTCTCTTGCTTCAGCCTCTCTCGTAGCTGGGATTACAGGCATGTGCCACCATGCCTGGCTAATGTTTGTATTTTTAGTAGACATGGGGTTTCACTATGTTGACCAGGCTGGTCTCAAACACCCAACCTCAAGTGATCTACCTGCCTCGGCCTCCCAAAGTGTTGGGATTACAGGCATGAGCCACTGCACTTGGCCTGTGTACTCTTTGTTTCTAAGTTTGCCTTTTGCTGAAAATATTCCTTAGTAGTTTTTTCATCAAGAGTTTTTGGGTTCATGTACATCCCACATGCCCGTAATCCCTACTCTTTCTTCAATGATGTATTAGAACGGTTTGGAACTCTGAGTTCAGAGTGACTTTTGTCTCAGCACTCTGGAAGCAGTGGTCCCTGGTCATCAGGCATCCACTGTGGTTGTCGGGAAGTCTCTTGACATTCCAGTTATCCTCCCATTTTAGGTTATCTGTGGTTGTGTTTAAACCAAGTGTCTCTGTCTCCATCATTGCCCTTTACTGAGCCAGGTCTAACTGGAGATTATTTTTTTAACTGGGTTCAGTCTGAAAACTTATGTCTGTCTTCAATCCTGAAAAATTCTTAGCCAAGATTTCTTTCAGTGTATCATCTCCCTATCCTCATCCTTCAACCCTCTTAATGGTAGGCTGGGACTTTCTGTGCAACACCACAGGATGTACAACACCAAGAGTGACCCTTAAATTAAACTATGGACTTTGGGAGATAATGATTTCTCAATGTAGGTTCATTGATTGTATTAGATAATGTACCGTCTTGTTTCTGGGTGTTGATAATGGAGGAAGCTACTACATATGTGGGGGCAGGGGGTGTGTGGGAACTCTCCGTACCTATGTTCAGTTTTTTTCTGTGAACCTAAAACTGCTCTAAAAAAAATCTATTAAAAAAAATGAGCTCGAGATTTAATAAAATTACTACTATTAATATTTTAAAAAGAAATAGGCCAGACGCTGTCCCTCACACCTGTAATCCTAGTGCTTTGGGAGGCTGAGGCGGGAGAATTGCTTGAGCTCAGGAGTTTAAGACCAACCTGGCCAACATAGCGAGACCCCCCCATCTCAATTAAAAAAGTTTTAAAAATAAAACTATAAACATGAAATAGAAGGGAAGATGGATGGATATAAAAGGATTTATGACACAATATTTGAGGTTGAATTAGGAGGACTTGGAATTGACTGAATGGAATTTGGAGTTGTGGAACCTGACTGAGGGGATATTGGTCTTCAATTCATAGTGATCATTTTTCGTCAATGACTGTTGTGGATGTTTCAGGATATTGTACAATTCAGCTGTTACAAGAGAGTTCTTTTACAATCTAAAATTTAGGCCAGGTGCGGCGGCTCACACCTGTAATCCCAGCACTTTGGGAGGCCGAGGCAGGTGGATCACCTGATGTCAGGAGTTTGAGACCAGCTTGGCCAACATGGCAAACCCCATCTCTACTAAAAATACAAAAATTAGCCAGGCATGGTGGTGCACACCTGTAGTCCCACCTACTCAGGAGGCTGAGGTGGGAGGATTGCTTGAACCTGGGAGGCGGAGGGTGTGGTGAGCTGAGATTGCGCCACTGCACTCCAGCCCAGGTGACAGAGCGAGACTCTGTCTCAAAAAATACATAAATAAATAAATAAAATTTAGTAGATCTATTCCAACATTGACCCATTAAAAAATAAAATAAAATTTAGTAAAATCTTCCTTTCATTGAACTAATTGACACATTTTAAAAAATTTAGCAGAATCTTAAGAATGTTAAATTTTCTTTCATAGATTTTAAATAATTTCTAGATTTTTTTTGAAGTGGAATTTTTTCCACCTGATTTCTTCTGTGGACATATGTTCTTGATGAACAAAAGGAGAAAACACTTTGTATACACACATGTGTTCCATCCCAAAATATCAGTGTTTCAGCATCTAGTTCTGGGCTCAGATCTAATAAGTTACTAGAGCTTCTGTTGTCATTGCCCCCACCCCGCTCCATGTGGCTTAGAGAAAAACTTTGAGGTTATAAAATGTATTAAAAAGTACAACTGAACACTTGAAAAATCAAAACTGGCTAGCTCTTAGTCTCTGATTTTCCATTTTATTTACTTTTTTTTTTTTTTGAGGTGGAGTCTCACTCTTGTTGCCCAGGCTGGAGTGCAGTGGTGCAGTCTCGGCTCACTGCAACCTCTGCCTCCTGGGTTCAAGTGATTCTCCTGCCTCAGCCTCCCAAGTAGCTGGGACCACAGGTGCGTGCCACCATACCTGGTTAATTTTGTATTTTTAGTAGAGATGGGGTTTCACCATGCCGGTCAAGCTATTCTCAAACTCCTGATCTCAGGTGACCCACCTGCCTCGGCCTCCCAAAGCACTGGGATTACAGGCATGAGCCACTGTGCCCGGCCTTGGTTACATTTTTATGTAATAAAATAAAGAAGTTTTTTTGAGACAGGGTCTTGCTCTGTTGTCTAAGCTGGAGTGCAGTGGCACAATCATAGCTCACTGCAATCCTGACCTCTTGGGCTCAAGCAATCCTCCCATCTCAGCCTCCTGAGTAGCTGGGACTATAGGAATGCATCACTATGCCCAGCTATTTTTGTATTGTTTGTAGAGATGGGGTTTCACCATGCTGCCCAGGCCAGTCTCAAACTTCTGGGCTCAAACAATCCACCTGCATTGGCCTTCCAAAGTGCTGGGATTACAGGCATGAGCCACAGCACTGAGCAAAATTAAATTTTTAGACCTTACCCTCAACTGTAACCACTGTTATAAATTTTAAGCCTCTGATATCACTAAAACAATATCAAAATATGTTATAAGAGTTAAACCTCATCATGCTTGCGAAATGAATTGGTAAAATCTGATACCATATTCATATAAAACAATGGTCTCCAACATTTTTGGCACCAGGGACCGGTTTTGTGGAAGACAGTTTTTCTACAGACAGGAAGGGGGTGCAGAATGGTTTCAGGATGATTCAAGCACATTACATTTATTGTGCACTTTATTTTTATTATTATTACATGATAATATATAATGAAATAATTCTACAACTCATAGTAGTGTATGATCAGTGGGTGCCCTGAGCTTGTTTTCCTGTGACTAGATGATCCCATCTGGGGATGGTGGAAGACAGAGACAGATCATCAGGCATTAGATTCTCATAAAGCGCACACAATCTAGATCCCTTGCATGCACAGTTCACAATAGAGTTCTCGCTCCTATGAGAATCTAATGCTGCTGCTGATCTGACAGGAGGCGGAGCTCGGGCAGCGATGCAAGCAATGGGGAGTGGCTGTCAATACAGATGAAGCTTCACTCATTTGCCCGTCACTCACGTCCTGCTGTGTGGCCTGGTTCCGAACAGGCTATGGACCAGTACTGGTCCATGGCCAGGGGATTGGGGACCTCTGGTGTAGAACAGTAGTTTTTCTTGTTGTTGTTGTTGAATCTAGTTTCTGAGTAAGCCAACACAGGTACATTGCACAGTGAGACCTGATAACGAATATCACTATTTCATATTTTAAGTTATCTAAAATGCAAATGTTAATTGATAGTGCCTGGTTTTTTGCTTGCTTGTTTGTTTGCTTATTCTAAAAATGCTTTCAGGAGCTGCTGGCTGTCAGTGTCCCTGTGCTATTTGTTTTGCGGTGTTGATGGCACATTTATGACAAGAAACGCCAGACCCAACATCGTCCTGCTGATGGCAGATGACCTTGGAGTGGGGGATTTGTGCTGCTACGGTAATAACTCAGTGAGGTAAAGTTGGACTCTGACCCCTTCCCTGTATGTGGGAGTCTCCCGTGCCACAGTGGTCACGTCTTTGCCGTTGTAGAGAAGGGTTTCTGGAGAGAAGTCATTGTCTGATGTTATTGGCAGGAATAGCAGAGGTCCCCGGGGAAAACTGCAAAATGTCAGGAGACCGCTTAACATCCCAGTTCCCTTAGTTTCTAGCTGTTGGTGGTGGCGTTTTCATTATTGTGCAAAATTTACGTTTAAAAATTGGCCTTTTTTGGTCAGGCATGGTGGCTCAAGCCTATAATCCCAGCACTTTGGAAGGCCAAGGTGGGGGGATTGCTTGAGCCCAGGAGTTTGCGATCAGCCTGGGCAACATAGGGAGACCCTGTCTCTACGAAAAAAAAATTAAAAAAATCTACTGGGACATGGTGGCGTGCGTCTGTGGTCTCAGCCACTCAGGAGGCTGGAGCAGGAGGATTGCCTGAGCCAGGGAGATTGAGGCTGCAGTGAGCTATGATCCCACCACTGCACTCCAGCCTGGGTGACAGAGGGAGACTCTGTTTAAAAAAAAAAAATCACCTTTTAACCATTTTAAAGTGAACAATTCAGTGGTAAGTACATTCACAGTGTTGGACAACCATCACCTCTGTGTAGTTGTAGAATTTTTCACCGCCCCAAAGAAGACCCCCATTAGCCATCCTATCCCCATGCCCTGTTAACCACAAATGTACCCTCTGTCTCTATGGATGTGTCTCTTCTTGGAGTTTCATATACAAATAATCATATAAAGTATGTATTTTCTCAGGCTGCCATGACAAAGGTCCACAGACTGGTTGGCTTAGATAACATCAGCTTATTCTCTCACAGTCCTGAAGGCTGGAAGTTCAAGATCAAGGTGTGGGTAGGGCTGGTTCCTCCTGTGGCCTCTCTCCTGTCCTTGTAGATACCATCTTCTCCCCGTGTCCTTACAGGATCGTCCCTCTATGTGGGTCTGTGTCCTCATCTCCTCTTATTATGAGATGTCTTAGTCTATTTCAGGCTGCTATAAAAGAATACCATAGGCTGGGCGTGGTGGCTCACGCCTATAATCCCAGTACTTTGGGAAGCTGAGGTGGGCGGATCATGAGGTCAGGAGATCGAGACCATCCTGGCTAACATGGTGAAACCCTGTTTCTACTAAAAAAATACAAAAAATTAGCTGGGCGTGGTGGTGGGTGCCTATAGTCCCAGCTACTCAGGGAGCTGAGGCAGGAGAATGGCGTGAACCCGGGAGGTGGAGCTTGCAGTGAGCTGAGATGGCGCCACTGCACTCCAGCCTGGACAACAGAGCAAGACTCTGTCTAAAAAAAAGAATACCATAGACTAGAGTGGCTTAAAACAACAGACATTGATTCTCCCACATTCTTGGAGGCTGGAAGTCTGAGATCAAGGTGTGGGCAGGGCTGGTTCCTCCTGAGGCCTCTCTCCTTGGCTTGTAGACACGGTTTTCTCCCTGTGTCCTCACAGGGTCATCCCTCTGTGTGTGTCTGTGTCCTCATCTCCTCTTCTTATAAGGACTTCAGTCCTATTGGATGAGGGTCTACTTTAATGACCTCATGCTACCTTAATCACCTCTTTAAAGACTCCATCTTCAAATACAGTCACATTCTGAGGTCCTGGGGGTTAGGACTTCAGCATAGGAATTTGGGAGGAACACAGTTTTGCTCATAACATATGGTATGTGGTGTTTACTGACTGGCTTCTTTCACTGAGCGTAATGTTTTCAAGGTTCATTCATATTGTAGCATGTGTCAGTACTTCATTCCTTTCCATGGCTGAATAATTTTTCATTATATAGATACACTACATTAGTCTACAGCTTTAAAAATATCTTCCTTGAATTATTTCTAAAGTCTCTGGTCCCCGGGGCTCTTTATTTCTCTACTCTCTTTTGATAGACCAATCTGGCACTTGTGAAAACACATAGCATCTTTTAGTGTGGATTTAAATAACATTGTTTCTTCTTGGAATGCAGATCACAGTCTAGTCCTATATTTTAAGCATATATTTGTTGATTGAAAGGCATTGGTCTTCTTTCTTTCTTTCTTTCTTTCTTTCTTTTTCTCTTTCTTTCTTTCTCTTTCTCTCTCTCTTTCTTTCTTTCTTTCTTTTTCTCTTTCTTTCTCTTTCTCTCTTTCTCTCTTTCTCTCTCTCTTTCTTTCTTTCTTTCTTTCTTTCTTTCTTTCTTTCTCTCTCTCTCTCTTTCTCTTTCTTTCTTTCTTTCTTTCTTTCTTTCTTTCTTTCTTTCTTTCTTTCTTTCTCTCTCTCTCTCTCTCTCTTTCTGTCTTTCTTTCTTCCTTTCCTTTCCTTTTTTTCTTTCTTTCCTCTTTATCTCTTTCTTTTCTTTTCTTTTTTTTTTCTTTTTAAGACAGGATCTCACTCTGTCATCCAGACTGGAGTGCAGTGGCATGATCTTGGCTCACTGCAGCTTTGACCTCCCAGGCTCAAGTGATCCTCCCTCCTCAGCCTCCTGAGCAGCTGGGACTACAGGCATGAGCCCCCATGCCCGTCTAATTTTTTTTTTTTGTAGAGTTGGGGTTTTGGCATATTGCCCACTGTGGTCTGAGTTCAAGTGTTCAGCCCCTCCTGGCCTCCCAAAGTGCTGGGGTTACAGGCGTGAGCCATCACGCTCAGCCTTCATTATAATCTTTCTGTGAGATTGTGGGAAAAAAATGTTGTACACATGGGATTAAGATTGGGTATGCTTTAGCTTTTAGGAGAACAGGCACGTCTTTTTTTCAACCTGTAGAATTCTGTAAGTTTTACAAAATTTTTGCAACATATTAGACAAAATGGGAAATAAATTAAACTCCAAAATGTCACAATTTGGTTATAAAATAGGTCAATTTTAGCATAAAATATATATTAATGGGAGGCTGAGGTGGGAGGATCATTTGAGGCCAGGAGTTTGAGACCAGCCTGGGCAAAATAGCAAGACCTGTATCTCTGCATAAAACTTTAAGGCCAGGTGTGGTGGCTCACACCTGCAATCCCAGCAGTTTAGGAGGCTGGGGAAAGCGGATCACTTGAGGTCAGGAGTTCAAGACTAGCTTTGCCAACATGGTAACACCTCATCTCTACTAAAAATACACCACTGGGCGTGGTGGCTCACGCCTGTAATCCCAGCTAGTCGGGAGGCTGAGGCAGGAGGATCACTTGAACTCGGGAGGCGGAGATTACAATGAACCGGGATCGTGCCACTGTACTCCAGCATGGGTAACAGAGTGAGGCCCTGTCTCCAAAAAAAATAAATAAATTAAATAAAAATTTAAATAAAGTAGTAGGGCATGGTGGTGCACACCAGTGGACCTAGCTACTTGAGAGGCTGAGGTTGGAGGATCACTTGAGCCCAGGGAATTCCAGGTTGCAGTGAGCTATAACTGCACCACTACACTCCACCCTGGGCAACAGAGCAAGAGACTGTCTCTTAAAAAAATATGAAACACATTAAAACTTTATTTACTCTAAATTACCCATTAATTTTAGGTCCTTGATAAGAAGTAATTGGCTAATTTTTTCATTGAAATACATTTTTTTCTCAGACTCATAAAACTGTATACTGAGTGACCTGTATTCATTTGTAATAGTTTTGACTAAAGATATATTTTAAACTTACATTTCCCTTTGCTTTTAACCATCAATGCATCTAAGGAAGTAGAGAGATTAAAGTTTAAAAAAAATGAATTTTAGGTTTACCAGAAATAGAGTCAACTAGAATAGCTTTGATCCTCGATCATTGTATAGAGAATTTTTAGACACTCACCTGCCGAATTCTCCTTTGGTCTGCAGCACACCTAATATTGACCGCCTGGCAAATGAGGGAGTGAGGCTCACCCAGCATCTCGCAGCTGCTTCCATGTGCACCCCAAGTCGGGCTGCCTTCCTGACCGGCCGGTACCCCATCAGATCAGGTGAGGCAATGAAAAGGCAGCAAAATTTCAGTCTCACCAGAATGCATTCTAATGATTAGTTTTTCAAATCTTTATAAGAATTCTCAAAATGTCACTCAGAATATTAGGGATCTAAAATCAAAGGGCGTTGTTATCCCTGCACAGCTTAAACATGTGTGCCTCTCAGGGAGGTAAAGTTGGACTCTGACCCCCTCCCTGTAGGTGGGAGTCTCCCGTGCCACAGTGGTCACGCCTTTGCCACTGTAGAGAAGGGTTTCTGGAGAGAAGTCATTGTCTGATGTTATTGGCAGGAATAGCAGAGGTCCCGGGGAAAACTGCAAAATGTCACTGCACCTGCCCATCTCTGTGCATATAGTGACAGGGTTTAGGCCTGTTGGGGGCAATTTGCCAACTTACGGTCAACACTCCCATTTTCAGGTACTTGTGCTAAGATTTCTCAAGAGGCCCCTGATGTCTTTAAGCTAGCGGAGACCATGCAGTGGTTCTGAGATAAGTGGATCTAATCTATCTCGGAGGATGAGATTGGAAAACTAGACACAGTTGGGAAAAAAAGTATAAGTGAGAAAAAAAAAGGAAATGAAACTTTTACATGCTTCCTTACTGGACCCCATCATTTCAAGATTCAGACTTACCAAGTTGATATAATGACAATTAAATGTTTTCCTTTGCTGCTTAGCTTAGAATCAATACCTACAAACATCCACTCAACATCAATATTATGAACAACAATTTTTATACCAGTTAAAATATAGTGGTCCCCTTAGACACTATTGAAGTGTTCATGGTTATCAGCCTCTATGTGAAATATTGTGCCATACTGCTGCATTTTATTTAATTCTAGTATTTGCTTGTCATAATTTTAGTATACCTGCCTTCACAGTTTAATTTTTCAGTGAAAAATTTTTCTGTATGAATTTTCTTCCTTCTAAGTAGTAACTTCTCATCTGATACATTCAAGGAATGAACTAATTAGGTTAATGAGAATTATACTAAAAATAAAAGTAAACACTGAAAGTTTTTGTCCTATAAATATTGATTTATTATTATCTTTTTTTGTTGCCTAATGACCTTCTTTCATAATTCAAGGTTCTCCATTTTGTTCCAAATAGCTTGATTTCTAGATAAGCAGTCTCTGTATAGCACAGGGATAAAGATATGAGTCTGTATGAGTTTCCAAAACAAATCACACTTACAATTTCAGGATTTCAGGATTTTTTTTTTTTTTGAGACAGACTCTCGCTCTGTCGTCCAGGCTGGAGTGCAATGGTGTAATCTCAGCTCACTGTAATCTCTGCTTCCCTGGTTCAAGTGATTCTCCTGCCTCAGTTCCCGAATAGCTGGGATTACAAGCATGCACCACCACGCCCGACTAATTTTTGTATTTTTAGCAAAGATGGGGTTTCACCATGTTAGCTAGGCTGGTATCGAACTCCTGGCCTCATGTGTGATCCACTCGCCTTGGCCACCCAAAGTGTTGGGATTACAGGAGTGAGCCACCATGCTCAGCCTAATTTCAGGGAATTTTAAGTATTGATTATGGTGAAATAAAATTTATTTTAAAAAAATAAGAAAAAATTTAGGTGATTGGTGGAGAGATTTCAAGTCATTGCCATGTGTATATTTTTAATAATTTCACACAAACGGTTCAGTTTAATTCATTCTACTTATCAAAAATTTCAGCAAAATAGTTCAACAGCAAGATAATGGTCTAATGCTTCCGTTAGTAAAACTGTTTCTCTTTCCTATCAATAACACTATCTAGAGTCTACCTTCTTCTTCTTCCAAGGTAGGATCCTTGAAATGTATTTTTTTCTTTTGAGATGGAGTTTCCTTCTTGTCACCCAGGCTGGAGTACAATGGCATGATCTCAGCTCACTGCGACCTCCGCCTCCCAGGTTCAAGTGATTCTCCTGCCTCAGCCTCCGGAGTAGGTGGGATTACAGGTGCCTGCCACCACACCCAGCCAATTTTTGTATTTTTAGTAGAGACAGGGTTTCACCATGTTGGCCAGGCCGGTCTCCTGACCTCAGGTGATCCCCCCGCCTTGGCCTCCCAAAACACTGGGATTACAGGCGTGAGCCACTGCGCCTGTCCTGAAATGGTCATTTATTTATTTCTTGCTGATCTTCACTTGTAGTTTTCTTGTGAATTCCTTTTAAACTATAGGTGTATACATTTGTCTGCCAGTATAAATCTACATAATCCCAGCACTTTGGGAGGCTGAGGTGGGCAGACCACTTGAGGTCAGGAGTTAGAGACCAGCCTGGCCAACATGATGAAACCCTGTCTCTACTAAAAATACAAAACAAAAACAAAAACAAAAACAAAAACAAGCCAAGTGTGGTGGCACACGCCTGTAATTCCAGCTACTAGGGAGGCAGAGGCATGAGAATTGCTTGAACCCGGGAGGCAGAGGTTGCAGTGAGCCAAGATGGTGACACTGCACTCCAGCCTGGGTGACAGAGCGAAACTCCATCTCAAAAAAAAAAAAAAAAAAAAAAAAATTACATATATACACACATGTATATGAAAAAGAAATTGTCACTCCTACAATTCTTCATTTCAGATTCCCAATGATACATTAAAAAATGTATTTATACCCAGCTAAATATCCGAGTATTTATACACAGCTAAAATGCAGTGGTGTCCTCAGATTCTATTGAAGCATGAAGGTTATCAGCCTCTACATGAAAAACTAACGAAGGTTATTTGTTGTTAGTCTGAAATTCAAAGGAGTGTAACTGAGTATCCCATATTTATTCTGGCAGCCCTAATTCCAAGGGAATGTTTGCATTTAGCAAGTGGGAAAAGGAGAGTCAAGGATGTACAGCCAGAAAGGCAACAGAAAAGTTGGGGAGGAATGGCTTTGAGGAGGTGCAGGAGGAAAGGACTTGAAGCATGTCGGGATAAATTCGGTATTAGCAAAGACTATGGTGCTAACCTATTGACTCCTGTGAATTTAGGGATGGTGTCTCCCTACAACCTCAACCGTGCCCTCACGTGGCTTGGTGGTTCAGGTGGTCTTCCTACCAATGAAACGACTTTTGCCAAGCTGCTGCAGCACCGTGGCTACCGCACGGGACTCATAGGTATGGCGCCTGAACTCTGCTCGTGGAAACGTGATCCTGCGGCCTCTGTCATAGTATCTAAGGTGTTTCCGGGGATGTTGGCTCTGTGCGCGCCAGTTTGACCGACTTCTCTTTGAGATAAGACACTTGGAGAAGGAATTGATCACACATTGACTGGGGATGTGTAGAATCAAGGGCATAATATTGGAAAAACAATGAGAACAGAAAGCAAACAAGGGTATCCAAAGTTGCCACTAAAATGGAATATTGTGTTGGAGGGATACAATGTTTGTGACACCATTATCAGCAGAAAAACTCGTAAATTTGTAGCAAAGTACTGTTGAAATTGAAAACTGAAAGCATTAAGAGTTGTCAAATGGAGGCAGTTGCTGGTCGATTTAGATCACATAATATTCTATGCCCTTTTGGCGGGGGTGGGGTGTTGGGGGGGACATGAGCTTGTGAGGGAGACTTTCACCGAAAAATAAGTTTGTAGAATTCCAGTCCTAGAAGATATTCCTCTAAGAATAACTTGTGTGATCAAATCCTTTTGGGAAATGCTACCCCAAAGCATTGTATGGTTCACTATTTTTGAGGATTCCTAATATGAATTGTAAGCCACAGCTCTGAGATATTCTCAGTTAAAAAAAGGTTAAGAGATTTTCCATCAGTAGGGCAGGTATTCCCATGCAACTCCCAGCAGTGTCCTGTGAGTGGGAGTTCTCCAGATTAGCTTTGAGCAGTGTTCTCACATCATTAGAGCACAGGATTCAGATCTGACTCTGCCATTATTCATTAATGTGACTCGGGCTTCTGAATAAATCTAGATAGCTGGGCACAGTGGCACAGACCTGTAATCCCAGCACTTTGGGAGGCTGAGGCAGAAGAATTGCTTGAGGCCAGGAGTTCAAGACCAGCCTAGGCCACCAGAGGAAGACCCTGGGTCTACCAAAATAAAATTTTAAAATTAGCTGGGCATGGTGGCACACACCTATAGTCCCAGCTACTCAGGAGGCTGAGGCGGGAGGATTGCTTGAGCCGAGGAGTTCGAGGCTGCAGTGAGCTATAATCATGCCACTGCACTCCAGCCTGGGCAACAGAGCAAGACTCTGTCTCTTAAAAAAATAATCTAGACAATGTGTTTTCTATTCATAATACAGGATCTGTGAAGTGTTGAATACAATAATGTGTGTGGACAAATCAGAACATGACCTGGCCCCCTAGAGGATGTGCTTGATAAAAGGAATTACTTGCATCATCAGAATCATTTGGTTCTTGATGAAATTCTTTGGCTAGTTTGTCATCCCTAGCTTGCGGACCTAGAAGAGGTGTTCCATCTATAAATAAAATCTTGGTTACCTTTCAGTGAGATGGAGTAAGAGGGTGGGAAGGCACTGCTAGCTAAAAGCATGAATGTGCAAGCTGCACCGAGAGTCCTTGGTATTGTCCCCACCAAACAACCAAGACATCGATTCTGGCTTCCTAGCAAGCTCCAGATACCTGGAAACTTTCTCATTGTTCATGAGGTTGTTTGGTACCAAGCAAAAGATTTCTTCTGAATGAACACTAGGCTCCTCTCCTTGTAGCAAAAGCAAAGGGGCTCCTGCAGCATGGCTTGTGTCTGAAAGAGACACATTGCAGGGAGAAGGCTGCGGGTCCATGTCTATACCAGGGAGGTATTCGGGGACACCAAGAAAAAACCATGATGACCACAAAATGAAAGTTATATCTGAGTTTTCCAAAGGGAAGCCCACATTCTAGAAACAGACCAGCATTGAATGCTGCCCTGCTGCCGTGGTATGATTTTGTTTTACTTTTAGGCAAATGGCACCTGGGTTTGAGCTGCGCCTCTCGGAATGATCACTGCTACCACCCGCTCAACCATGGTTTTCACTACTTTTATGGGGTGCCTTTCGGACTTTTAAGCGACTGCCAGGCATTCAAGACACCAGAACTGCACCGCTGGCTCAGGATCAAATTGTGGATCTCCACGGTGGCCATTGCCCTGGTTCCTTTTCTGCTTCTCATTCCCAAGTTCGCCCGCTGGTTCTCAGTGCCGTGGAAGGTCATCTTTGTCTTTGCTCTCCTCGCCTTTCTGTTTTTCACTTCCTGGTATTCCAGTTATGGATTTACTCGGCGTTGGAATTGCATCCTTATGAGGAACCATGAAATTATCCAGCAGCCGATGAAAGAGGAGAAAGTAGCTTCCCTCATGCTGAAGGAGGCGCTAGCTTTCATTGAAAGGTATTTAGCCATTTCTTGTCTGATTTCTTGCGTGGAAATTTTATTTTTATTTCATAGCAGGTCGTCACACCTTGATAACACGGACCTTTAAAAATCTTTTGGAGAGGCCGGGCGCGGTGGCTCACGCCTGTAATGCCAGCAATTTGGGAGGCCGAGGCTGGCGGATCACGAAGTCAGGAGATTGAGACCATCCTGGCTAACACGGTGAAACCGTGTCTCTACCAAAATACAAAAAAATTAGCCGGGCGTGGCAGTGGGCGCCTGTAGTCCCGGCTACTCGGGAGGCTGAGGCAGGAGAATGGCGTGAACCCGGGAGGCGGAGCTTGCAGTGAGCCGAGATTGCACCGCTGTGCTCCAGCCTGGGCGACAGAGCAAGACTGTCTCAAAAACAACAACAACAAAAAATCTTTTGGAGAAAATGTGTGGTATTTGGCTTTCTGTTCCTGCATTAATTTGCTTAGAATAATGGCCTCCAGCTGCATCCGTGTTGCTGCAAAACACATGATCTCATTCTTTTTCATGGCTGTGTAGTATTTCATGGGATATAATGGGAACTAAACATTGAGCCTCCATGGACATAAACATGGAAACAATAGACTGCAAACTTCTAGAGGAGAGAGGGAGACAGGGGGACATGGTTGGAAGACTACCTATTGGGTGCTCTGCTTACTCCCTGAGTGTAAAAGGCCCAGGTAACAAACCGGCACATGGAGACTCTGTATCTAAAATAAAAGCTGAGGAAAAAAAATGTAGGTGACATTTGTGATAGACTTGAGTCTCCTCTTAGGTAGAATAAAACAGTTAAATATCCTGCAAATTTTGAATGCTCAAAAGGCAAAACAACAAAAACAAAAAAACCCACATATTTTGCTCACTTTCCCATTTTTAATGTTTTAATTTTTTTTTTTTTTTACTTTTTGGAACAGGATCTCACTCTGCCACCCAGGCTAGAGTACAGTGGTGCGATCATGGCTCACAGCAGCTTCGACTTCCCAAGCTCAAGTGATCCTCCCACCTCAGCCTCCAGAGTAGCTGAGACTACAGGCACACACATGATGCCTGGCTAATTTTTGCATTTTTTTTTAAGAAAGGGGGTTTTGTCATATTGCTCAGGCTGATCTCAAGCTCCTGGGCTCAAGCGATTCACCCACCTCGGCCTCCCAAAGTACTGGGATTACACTATGCCCGGCCACTTACCCCTTTTCTGAAAACAAAAACTGGAGTTGCCATATTTTATTCTATATTGCTTCAGTGTGGATTGTTGTGTAAATTGATTAAACTTGGGGGGTAAATTTTTTCCTCTGTCTCGGACACATACCCAGACACATATTCAGACACAGCTGGAAGAGCTCTCTGTCCATGAACTGTTGGGAGGTGGCTCTGTATTTATAGATACCCAGTTTTAAGTTTTCTATGTTCAACACAAGCTATGCAGGCATGACTGTAATGAGCTCTCATCATCCCATACCAGTTCACTTCTACATTACAAATTATTATTATTATTATTATTATTATTTGGAGACAGGGTCTCACTCTGTCACTCAGGCTGGAGTGCGGTGGTGCAATCATAGTTCACTGTAGCCTCAAACTCCTGGGCACCAGTGATCCTCTTACCTCAGCCTCCTGAGTAGCTGGGACTACAGACGCACATGGCCACACCCAGTTAATTTTATAAAATTATTTTTCCGTAGAGACAGTGCCTTGCTATGTTGCTCAGGCTGGTCTCAAACTCCTGGACTCAAGCGATCCTCCTGCCTTGAGCTCCTAAAATGCTGGGATTACAGGTGTGAGCCATTGTGCCCAGCCTAGATTACAAATTAGAGGCACATTAAAATTGTTGGTGTGGATTCTCATTGACACTGTTTGTCACCTTCCTTAGTGGGGTTGACAGGGAGTGGAGAGGGGAGGCTATATTGTTACTCCACCAGGCTGAAGGGTACGCAGTGGAATATCATTCACTCATATGCCCCTGTGCCCGTCAGATTCATTATTTACTCCAACACGACCATGAGAACAGTGATACAGCCACCCACTCAGCTCTCCGTTCATCTTACCTTCTCTTCCCATCCCAACCCATTTGCTTGGGCCACCTTTTTGGGAACATATTCAATCTCCAACTCCTTCCCTTCTTTCTGTGCTGGTTGTAAAAATGTGTAAAGGAGTAGCTTTAGAATGACTGTATGTGGCAATGCAAAACACAAGGTCAGGTGTGGTAGCTCATATCTGTAATCCTAGCACTTTGGGAGGCTGAGGCAGGAGGATTGCTTCAGCCCAGGAGTTTGAGACCAAACTGGGCAATATAGTGAGCTCCCATCTCTACAAAAAATGTACAAAATTAGCCAGGCTTGGTGGCATGTACCTGTGGTCTCAGCTCCTTGGGAGGATGAGGTGGAAGGATCACTTGAGCCCAGGAGGTCGAGGCTGCAGTGAGTCATGATTGCACCACTGCACTCCAGCCTGGGCAACAGAGTGAGACCTTGTCTCAAAATAAATAAATACATAAAATGCAGAATACAAAAAGCAAGATGTAAATGAGGAGAATTTATTTCTCTCTTGGGGTAGGCAGGCTACAGATACAGTGAGGTTATTCACACCTCAGCTTTTATCTTGTTCTCTGCCACCTTTGTGAGCAGCCTCATGGCCCAAGGTGGATGCCAAAGCTCCAGCCATCAGACTTATGTTCCAGGAACCAGGAAGGAGGTGGAAGAAAGAAAGAAGGGCAAATGGAAAGTAAGGAGCATCAAATCCTTACTGTGGCACATCTGAGTCTGTCCTTAAGATATGATTCTTCTGAACTCATACCTAAAAACACTTTGAGACAATAGATGACGAGAATTCATACTTGATAACTCATTCCGCAAAGATTAAAAGATTTATTAAGCTGCTACTTTATGTCAGATGCTAAACTGGACACAAGAGAGTATAAAATGAACCACATTAAACATTTTTGTTGTTGTTGTTAAGATAGGGTCTCACTGTGTTGCCCAGGTTGGAGTGCAGTGTTGTGATAATAGCTCACTGCAGCCTCCACCTCCCAGGCTCAAGTGAACCCCTTGCCTCAGCCTCCTGAGTAGCTGGGATCACAGGTGTGCCATTATGCACAGCTATATTTTTGAATTTTTTTGTAGAGACGGGGTCTTGCCCTGTTGCCCGGGCTGGTCTCAAACTCCTGGGCTCATGCAATCCTCCTGTCTCAGCCTCCCAAAGTGCAAAGAATATAGGCATGAGCCACTGCGCCTGGCTACATGAAACATTTCACTGGGAACACAAATGTTCTGTTATCCTTCGTTCCTCCTCATATCCTTTCAACATAAACCTCGTGGTATTTACGACTCACAGGAGAGGTATTGTCATCTGAAGTACATAGTAAACCTCCAGCAACCATTATGAGATCTTTTCATCAATGCAGAATCGCATTTAAATGGTGGAAATGGCTTTATTTGTGAAGGTAATTTTGGTAACTTTCTACCCCTTAGGGTCAAACGGGAACCTTTTCTCCTCTTTTTTTCGTTCCTGCACGTACATACTCCACTCATCTCCAAAGAGAAGTTTGTTGGGCACAGTAAATATGGCAGGTATGGGGACAATGTAGAAGAAATGGATTGGATGGTGGGTAAGTATTCAGTGACAGAACTGTAAATATCTGAAGTACGGGCTACAGAAAAATCTGTACTGTCTCAAATTATGTCCAGTCCCTTGCATAGCATAAATACCTGATAAGTGTTTGTTTCATCCCTGAATTGAATTAAAAGATGGCTTTTAATTGTTCAGCAATACCAGTGAAATATATTCCCCAATAGAAGTCACAGTTTGTAAATATAAGTTTTCCCATCTTTAAAATAAAGACAGTCACTTTTCTGAAAAACTCATTGGCAGGATAAATAAAGTTGCGCTGTAAAGAATACTGTAATTCCTGGCCGGGCACACAGTGGCTCATACCTGTAATCCCAGCACTTTGAGAGGCCGAGGCTGGCAGATCACTTGATAAGGTTAGGAATTCTAGATCAGCCTGGCCAACGTGGTGAAACCCCGTCTCTACTAAAAATATAAAAATCAGCCAGGCATGGTTATGTGGGCCTGTAGTCCCAGTTACTTGGGAGGATGAGGCAGGAGAATCACCTGGATCCAGGATTCAGAGGTTGCAGTGAGCCAAGATCAGATCACTGCACTCCAGCCTGAGTGACACAGCGAGATTCTGTTTCAAAAAAAAAAAAAAAGAATATTGTCATTTCAATTCCTGGTTATTTTGATGGATATAAAGGGAAATGTTATTCTGATTAGTCAGTTCTACAGGAAATACATAGAAATTTGGGATGGGGATTTAACACAACTAAAGCAATTTATTTCAAAGGCATAGTGTTCACTATAAAGAAATGCTAAGGATATAAATTAGCAGGCAGGAAGCGTCACTGTATGCATTCCAGAATAATAACTAGCTGTGCTAGTTGAATTGCATTCACCCACCCAGCCTCTATGTACCTGACAGAGTTGTCCTTCTTCTCAGCAATGGTGTTTCATTTTGGAATACAGTACTTTTCTTCTTCTGAGTGCAAACTTCTGAAAACGGTGCTCTGCCAAACCATCTAAACTAACAATCTCCCAGTTATCAGCCGCCTCTGTCTATTTATATGGAGTGCCTTTGAAAGAAACGGAGCTATTTTAATTTAAATGCATTTAAGGGGTGTTAATCAAATTTTATTATAAATAACTTTCTTTTCTCTGAAAACCACAATCTAAGTGAGCTATAGAAAACTAGTTAAAATTACCAAAGAGCTAGTGGTGTCAGATAGGACAAAGAGGGGAATCCTGTCATGGGATAAATTTCTCTTGTATATTTCCACTGTGTGTGTTTCCCTCAAATTCTAGGTACCATTGTAATATTTACCATCTATATTTAATCCCAAAGAGGAGATAAAATACAGAGAGGGGCGGGGTGTGGTGGCTCATGCCTGTAGTCCCAGCACTTTTGGAGGACGAGGCGGGAGGATTGCTTGATCCCATGAGTTTGAGACCAGCTTGGGCAACATAGCAAGGCTCCATCTCTACAGAAAAATACAAATATTAGCCAGGCATGGTGTCACACACACGCCTTGGAGTTCCAGCTACCTAGGAGGCTGAGGAGGGAGGATCACCTGAGCCTGGGAGGTGGAGGTAGCACTACAGCTTGGGTGACAGAGCGAGACCCTGTCTCAAAAAAAAAAAAAAAAAAAAAAAAAAAAAAAAAAAAAAAAAAGAATACAAGGAAAGGCAGTGCTGCCAGGCTGCCAGTAAGGCATTTAAGCAGAAATGGGGAGAAAAAAGGAATGTATTAAAGGGAAAAACTTAAGGGCTTAAAGGGAACTAATCCCTGACATCCAAACCCTTTTTAAGCTTGTTGAACTAAAGCTAAGCTCTGTATTTCTTAATTTAATCTTTGCTGTGGGAAGTGTATGTGTGTGTATATATATATATACACCCAGTTGCAGTTATTTTATTTGCATGGTATAAATTACAAATCACTTTTATGCATAATACTATAGCTAGTTTTAATAGGAATTAAGCACCATATGTTATATACATATATATACACACACACACCATATGGTTTATATGTATACACATGTTATGTTTTTTTATATATATATATACACATAGTACTGTATGTTGCATATATACACATTTATTATATATAATTTAATTCCTTGGTAATGAAATACAAACATTGAAATGTGTTACAGTTAAAAACCGCTATAACATTGTAGCCTTTATGGAATTATATAATTGGGATTTTTTTTTCTTTGCTTCTTTTGAAATTGCTTTTACTATATTTGTACTTAGTCAAAGGACAGTTTCCTGCAAAGGGAATTTCTGTTAAAGTCAATATCTGAGTATTTATCACTGAGAAATAATTATGTTTGTTTTACGGTATATGTAAATACATGATGAAGACGTGTTACAGAAGCTAGCAATTGCATTATTAAATGGCTAATATTATTTGACACAGGAGAAATGATGAGTAGCTATTTTTCTGCAAAACATCTCCCAATATTCTGAGTTTTCTCCATCATTGCTTAGAAAAATTCTACCAAAATGAAGACATGTTGAAAGTCAGACAGGTATCTCTGTGGGTATTATTTTACTATTTAACAATATGAGTATAAAACTCACAGGTTTAGTAATTTATTAACTTTACTCAAAAATAAACCTTAACAATGCTATACTCGTGCAAATGCAAATACAAGGTGCAAAATGAACTTAATGAATCTTCAAGAATTCAATGACATTTTAAATTTTCCAATGAAAGAAACTTGTGCCTATTAAAAAACACTTTTAATCCCCCCCCCCTTTTTTTTTTTTTTTTTTTTTAAGATGCAGGGTCTCACTCTTTTGCCCAGTCTGGCTGGAATGCAGTGGTGCGATCACAGCTCACCGCAGCCTTGACTTCCAGGGCTCAGGTGATCCTCCCACGTCAGCCTTCTGAGTAGCTGAGACTAAAAGTGTGCGCCACCATGTCTGGCCAATTTGTGTGTGTGTGTGTGTGTGTGTGTGTTTTGTAGTGAAGGAGTTTTGCCATCTTTCCCAGGCTGGTCTCGAACTCTTGGGCTCAAGTAAACCTCCCACCTGGGCCTCCCAAAGTCCTGGGATTACATGTGTGAGCCACTGGGCCCAACCTTAATCACTTTTCATTATTGGTTTCTTTCCAGTTGTCTTTGGTAAGAGGTCTTACAAGTGATCTATTCCCGTTAGTATTTATCTATTCATATGCATCTGTCTATTTTCACTGTAGACACTCTGCGGACAATTATTTGCCTATGTGTTTGTTTTGAAACAGAAAAAGAATTTGCAGCTACTATATTTGCACAGTTTAAATTACAAATCACTTTTATGATTTTTTTGATATTATAGCCAGATCTAATGTGAATTGATAATTTACATATAATTACTCTCTTCCCGGAAAGCCTTTATAATCTTTCATCTTACAAACCCTGGGCTTTAAAATGTCTTAATTTCTAACGATAACATTTCTAAAAAATAGTATATGTCACTTGTAAAGCAAATCACTTTTGAACAGTAGGTAACAAAGGTTAATGAGTTTACGTATAAACAGTTTTCTGTGCGGCTCCTTACATTTTCTTTTATCTCTGAACGGGACAAGAGCATCACAGAGATGATCTAGTGTAAACGAGAAGTGCATTGGGACCTCAGGACCAGGACGATGTTATCTGTTGATTAGCAAATGCTCAACAGACATCAGAGAGGAAATGAATGTTGTTTGGGATTTTGCTAGAACAGCTTTCTACTTATTATTTTAAAAAACTGTCCTCCTGAGGGATTGTCAACACCTTAAAGACAGTGTCTGCTGAGTCTAGCGCAGCATTAATTGTCATTAGATCTTAACCATAACCCGGACAGCAAGAATAACCTGCAATTTCCATGTAGACCTCAGATAGCAGCCAGGACAGCAAAATCTCTAAGGGAGGCGGTGCGTGCCCTGGAGTACGAGGATGGCTTTGCTCAGGTGTTCCTGGAGGTGTCATTTTGCAAACTGTATTTTTAAAAATTAATGTTCATCGGTTCATTTAACTGCTGGGCCTAGTTGGCATTGTCTATTTGAATCGTTTGGGGCAATGATGACGTTATATATTATTACATGATTCGTATAATAAAATAGACTTTATTATATATTAAATAATAAAATAATGAACATATGCAATAAAATTATATAATAAACCAATACTTTATATATTATATACAAACTATTCTATATTTTAAATTAATATAATTAATGTATTTAGTATATTTAATATAATTTATATAATTACATTAATATAATAAAATTAATGTGATATGTGACACACAATATCATACAATTGTATAAAATAATATAGTATATATTCATATAAATGATATAAATTTATGATAAAATTTCATATATTAGATATATTATAAAATTTTATATATTCCTTATATATTTTACATTTATTACATATACTCATATTTTATCTTATATTTAATATCTTTTCCTATATATCTATAAATAAACATATTTTTACATATTACATTGATGTACAAAATACTATATAATAAAATAATATTTACATGCTATTATATAATTATATAACAATTTTTACACAATGATATAGTGTATTAATAATCATAAACTATTATATAATGATGTTTCTAGTATTGTAAAGTCATATGGTATAATAATACATAATATGTATTATTATACATATTGCAATATATTTTATTCTATTCCATAATTGATTACATTTTAATATATAACAATTCTTTATGCATTTCTAATACATCATGTTATATATTAACATGTATTTGTAAGAAATATGTACTATATATCATACAATATATAATAAATATATAATTGGTAATTAAAATGTATGAAAGTGTATATTATTATATTAAATATAACATATACATTATTACATTATATATTAAATATTTTAACTGCTGGATATAATATATTATATATACTATATTACATACAGTTTAAAATAGTATATATTACAATATTATATGATTAATTATACAATATTGTGTAATGCAGAATAACGTTTAAATGCTATGTGTAATAAATGCATAATAGCAAACATATAATAAAGCAGTGGTGATCTGCATCGAGAGGTCAACGTCTTTGTGTCTCTGACCCTCACCAGGTAAAATTCTGGATGCCCTAGACCGGGAGTGCCTGGCCAACAACACCTTGGTGTACTTCACCTCTGACAACGGGGGCCACCTGGAGCCCCTGGACGGGGCTGTTCAGCTGGGCGGCTGGAACGGGATCTACAAAGGTGATTGTGCGCAGAGAACCAACACCTGTCCATTGAAAATCAGTAGTCTCTACTGGCTTTGCGTTTGCTTGAATTCATTTGCCATGATGTTCAGGTATTTTTATGTGAGTCAGACTCTTATTAAGCTAGACCAAAAAAAAAAAAAAAAAAAAAGCTGCAAATTTTGGAGCAGTTTCCAAGAGCTTCAAAGTAAAATGTTTGAAGCAATGCCAACCCCATGAGAGAGAGCATAGGATCTCAATGACCATCTATGGCAGATTTCCCAGCCTCCGCACGATTGACATTTGAGTCTGGAGGATTCTTTGGCTGGGGGCCTCCTGTGCCATTGTAGGTGTTGAACAGCGTCTGTGGGTTCCACCCACAAATGCCGGTAGCACCCACCCCAGAGCAGCGACAACCAGAAATGTCTCCTGACATTGCCCAGTGCCCCCTGGCGGCAAGGTCATTTCTAGGTGAGAACTGCTCCTTTAGATCAATTCTGACTTGGATTCTCAGATGCAGGTTTTTAATTCGGTAACATCAATGATGCTATTTATTATGCTTTAACGAGTGTTATGTCTATCAGAAAAAATAGTTTTTCATTTGACTGGGGTGCCTATCTCCTCATGGCCAGCAGATTCTTCCAGCTCACTTTGATAGACTTCATGCCGGGTTGTTCAAGAACTCCATAGCACCCACACTTAGGCATCACCAAAGGCATACCAACAGAAAGAATAATTTAAAAAAGAATTCGGTATTTGCTGTTTTCCCTCTACCCCCTAACCTTCCAAGTAAAACAAAAAAACTAAAAGGGTATCAAAATTGTCATCATTATAAAATCAGAATGTTTGAACTTCCTTGTATTTCATTAAAAAGTTCTGTGTGTGTGTCTTACATATATATTTTCCTATCTATATAATCACTATGTATACATATTCACCATATTGTTTATAATATATAATCATATATTCATCATATGTGATATATAATCCTATATATAGTCACTATGTATGTATAGTTACTATATCATTACATATAACACATATAATCCTATATATTCGCTATATTCATTACATATAATACATGTAATTTTACATATTTACTACATATAATATACATAATCCTGTACATATTCACTATGTATATATAGTCATTATATTCATTATATATATGCATAATTCTATGTATTTAGTATATTTATTGTATAGATCATTACACATAATTTTATATATTCAGTATATATAATATATATAATTCTATAAATATATTTACTATGTTTATAGTCACTATGTTTATTATATATAGTATATAGAATTCTATATATTCACTGTATAGAGTATACATAACCCTACACATATTCACTATATATACTCACTATATTCATTATATATTACACATAACCCTATATATATTTACAATATTCATTGTATATAATATATAATTTTATATATTCACTATATTCAGTATAATATATATAATCCTATATACATTTACTAAGTATATATAGTCACTATATCCATTATATATAATATATAATTCAATATATATATTCACTTTATATATTCATTATATTTACAATATAAAACCCTACGTATATGCATGCACAGATAGGATTATATATAGTGAATATATATATGTACATATATATATAGGATTGTATATACTGGATTATATATTGCAAATTAATAGAAGTGAGCTCCTGAAAGCATTCACCTCCTCTGACTTGTCATGTAGTCTTGCTGTAGTCATCACTGTTAATTAGCAAAGATTATATTGGTACTAAGCCTAGTAGAAAAAGTGAGCAACAGGTTTGAGTCACCATATACATACCATCTAATGAAATGTGATTATTACAGTCATGATGATTCTAACAACTGTACATATTGTATATTGTAATAATTATTATAATTGCATGAGTATGTGTGAGTGTAAAGCCCCTGTCCTTAAAAAGCACACATAACCCTGGAATAGGACTCTGGCAAAATTGTTGTGAGCATTTCTCAGGCTTTGGGACAGGATACCTGTTTCTCAGGGTGCTCCCTGTGAAGCAATGAATTCAATGGATAGAGAGATTTAGATCTCCTGGATAAACAATTGGTTTTGTTCTAGTCTAGTTACGCCCCCCACTCTGCCCCACAAAGATACAGGTTATTAAATAAGATGAAGAAAACATCAGGGTGGCTTTATGATTGTGTGTTAAAAACACACAGATTTGCTTCAGGGAGCTTGTCAAGTTTTTCTTATAACGAAGAATGGTGTTACTCGGGAGGCTCAGGAGGGAGGATTGCTTGAGCCCAGGAGTTGGAGGCTGCAGTGAGCTATGATTGCGCCACTGCACTCCAGCCTGGGTGACAGAAGGAGACAGTGTCTCAATTAAAAAAAAAAAATGGTGCCAAGAAGCTGAGCTGCCTTTCATCACTGGTTAGACTGGTAGATCAGTGAATGTGTCTGCAGTGAATTTTACCTAATTTTCTGCTAGAGGCTTCCGGTTTTGTGTTTCTTTGTAATGCTGCCTGTCAGACAGGTGCACACATAGAAGGCATTCAATAAACATTTCACATAGGAAGAGACCTTTTCCTCCAGAGAGGCTCCTATTTTTTCTTAAAGAGTCTAGACATATGGTCTTGACACTGGCATTTGGCATAGGGCCATTTTTCTACTCTGTAACAACCACCTGAATCTCACCATTGATCTTAAGGCAAGGGCTTCATTTGTTTTGTGCTCAGAAACACCCAAGGGGACTTTTGTCTAAGAAGTGATTCTTAACTCTGCCTCTGGCCATTTTTCTACTCACACTTCTCTCTTTCTTCCTCTATAGGGGAAATCACGGGGTAAAATTTTTTAGCTTGTTCCTCAAGGATCAGTATAATGTAGATAAAACCCGTCTTTTTCTTTTCTTTCTCTTTTTTCTTTTTTGGAGACAGAGTCTCACCCTGTCACCGAGGCTGGAGTGCAGTGGCACAATCTCAGCTCACTGCAAACTCCACTTCCTCGTCTCTGATCCCCCCACTTCAGCCTCCCGAGTAGTTGGGACTACGGGCATGGACCACCATGGAGTGCAGTGGCGCAATCTCGGCTCACCACAACCTCTGCCTCCTGGGTTTAAGCGATTCTCCTGCCTCAGCCTCCCAAGTAGCTTGAATTACAGGCGCCCACCACCATGCCCAGTTGATGTTTTTGTATTTTTAGCAGAGACGGGGTTTCACCATGTTGGCCAGGCTGGT
>NW_012101098.1:3384705-3386440 GCF_000951045.1 Mandrillus leucophaeus | reverse complement strand
AGATCTCGTCACTGCACTCCAGCCCGGGTGACAGGGTGACACCCTGTTTCAAACAAAAACAAAAACAAAACACGTATGTGTGATTGCATGTGTGCTAAATGATATTATTGTTTCTGGTTTGCACTTTGTCTATGAGGTTTTTTTTTTTTTTTTGAGACAGAGTCTCGTCCTGTCGCCCAGGCTGGAGTGCAGTGGCGTGATCTTGGCTCAGCGCAACCTCTGCCTCCCGGGTTCAAGCGATTCTCCTGCCTCAGCCTCCCGAGTAGCTGGGACTACAGACCGGCGCCACCATGCCCAGCTAATTTTTGTATTTTTAGTAGAGATGGGGTTTCAGCACATTGGCCAGGATGGTCTTGCTCTCTTGGCCTTGTGATCCACCCACCTCGGCCTCCCAAAGTGCTGAGATTACAGGCATGAGCCACCGGGTCTGGCCTTGTCTATGAGCTTTAAAATGAACACATACATCCTGTGCTTTAACGATTTAATTCCATGTGTGTGGGGTGATATCTATTCATTAAATGTGAAGTTTCACTGGAATCAAAAGAGCGTAAATAGCTTAATTTTTCCAGTCCACAACATTAACTCATATTGTCTTGCAAGGTACCGGGATAATAGTTCCAGCTGTTCTCTTCTTCCATGACCTCAGAAAATGAATATTTTGTTTCTTTTTCTTTTTGTTATAAAATGAGGGAAAAGGAGAAAGTTTTAAGAATTCCTTCTTCCGCCGGGCACAGTGGCTCATGCCTGTAATCCTAGCACTTTGGGAGGCTGAGGCGGGCGGATCACGAGGTCAGGAGTTCAAGACCAGCCTGGCCAACATGGTGAAACCCCGTCTCTACTAAAAATACAAAAATTAGCGGGGCATGGTAGCGTGTGCTTGTAATCCCAGCTACTTGGGAGGCTGAGGCAGGAGAATTGCTTGAACCCGTGAGGCGGAGTTTGCAGTGAGCAGAGATTGCACCATTGCACTCCAGCCTGGGCGACAGAGCAAGACTCCGTTTCAAAAAAAGAAAAAGGAAATTTTTCCTCTTTATCTTTTGCCTCCTTCTCTTCCTCCCCTTCCTTTTCCTCCTCCTCCTCCTCTTTCTTTCTTCTGCTATAAAATGCGTGACTGAACCATGCCTCTCTCATCACCTTCTACATGCCCCCTTCTCTCCCAAGAGTGATTGACGGCCGGAACCTAATGCCCCTGCTGGAAGGAAGGGCGTCCCACTCTGACCATGAGTTCCTATTCCACTACTGTGGGGTCTATCTGCACACGGTCAGGTGGCATCAGAAGGACTGTAAGTATGAAGGCCGCGGACACGTGGAAAGATGATAAGGGCCCTGTTCCTGTCTCCTTCATCTCCTGGAGGAAGTTGTACCATGTGCGGATATTGCCCAGCCATGATGGTGCTTTTTCGCTGGGAAAGCCACATACACAGTGCACTGCAGTAGGATTTTTATTTTATTTTATTTTATTTTGAGATAGGGTCTCACTCTGTCACCCAGGTGGAGTGCAGTAGTGTAATCTTGGCTCACCACAACCTCTGCCTCCCGGGTTCAAGTGATTCTCCTGCCTCAGCCTCCTGAGTAACTGGGGCTATAGGCACCCACCACCACAACCAGTTAATTTTTATTTTTTATTTTTTGAGACGGAGTCTCGCTCTGTCACCCAGGCTGGAGTGCAGTGGCCGGATCTCAGCTCACTGCAAGCTCCGTCTCCCGGGTTTACGCCATTCTCCTGCCTCAGCCT
>NW_012101098.1:3381549-3382381 GCF_000951045.1 Mandrillus leucophaeus | reverse complement strand
GTATTTTTAGTAGAGACGGGGGTTTCACCATGTTGGCCAGGCTGGTCTTGAACTCCTGTCCTCAAGTGATCCGCCCGCCTCAGCCTCCCAAAGTGCTGGGATTACAGGTGTGAGCCACTGCGCCCGGCCAGTATGGTTGGGTTTTAACTCATCTTTGGTTGTGTTGTAATCTTTGGTTTTAGGTGGCAAAGGAATGGGAGGATGGGAAGGAGGTATCCGTGTGCCAGGGATATTCCGGTGGCCGTCGGTCTTGGAGGCTGGGAGAGTGATCAATGAGCCCACTAGCCTAATGGACATCTATCCGACGCTGTCTTATATAGGCGGAGGGATCTTGCCCCAGGACAGGTATGGAAACAGTGGTTGCTCCTAACCTAGGGTGATATATTTGAACATATGTGGATATACTTGATAATTCTATGTGTGTGTGTATATGCATAGTATATTACTTAATTATCAATATTCTGCCCATAGGGCCAGATGTCTTTCTCCCCTTGGTGCATGGTGGAATATTTTGTTTTCTTCTTAGAGTATACCTTAATATTCTTTGTCATATTACACTTATGAAGGTGTGTGTTTGACTGTTCTCATGGATGGGATCTGATTCTCATACATCATCACATCCCTCACAGCTTCTAGACCATTACACAATTAAATGTTAAATGATTACTGAATAAAAACATGTATGCATAGAGCAGGTGCGGTGGCTTATGCCTGTAATCCCAGCACTTTGGGAAGTCGAGGCAGGCGGATCACTTGAAGTCAGGAGTTCGAGACCAGCCTGGCCAACGTGCTGAAACCCCCATCTCTACTAAAAATACAAAAATTAGTCTGG
>NW_012101098.1:3359580-3379899 GCF_000951045.1 Mandrillus leucophaeus | reverse complement strand
AATTTTTATTTTTTATTTTTTGAGACGGAGTCTCGCTCTGTCACCCAGGCTGGAGTGCAGTGGCCGGATCTCAGCTCACTGCAAGCTCCGTCTCCCGGGTTTACGCCATTCTCCTGCCTCAGCCTTCCGAGTAGCTGGGACTACAGGCGCCCGCCACCTCTCCTGGCTAGTGTTTTGTAAATTTTTGTACTTTTAGTAGAGATGCGGTTTCACCATGTGGGCCAGGCTGATCTTGAACTCCAGACCTCAGGTGATCTGCCCACCTCGGCCTCCCAAAGTGCTGGGATGACAGGCGTGAGCCACTGTGCCTGGCCTGCAGTAGGATTTTAGGGGGATGTGTTTGTGAGAGAGATTTGTGCCCAAAGGGTTTCATTTTAAATTTTAAAAATATTTATAAAATAAAGATGAGATCTTACTATGTGGCCCAGGCTGGTCTCGAACTCCTGAGCTCAAGCAATCTTCTCTCCTCGGCCTCCCACAGGTGTGACCCACCACAGCCAATCCACCCAAAGCGTTTTAGCTTAGGGAGGTGAGTGTTGACACAGACAGACCAATGCCATTGCAATATTTTCATGACTTAGATTTTCCGAGAGAAGGGGCTATACCCTACCACACAGGTTCACGGTGGGAAGCACCAGGGCTTGACTTGGAAGCACAGGCAGGAAGGAATGAAGAGCCCAGGCCGCAGCCTTTATTATTAGGGTTTCAGGCAGGGCAGGGTGAACAGCTTCAGACTGGTAGTTTGAGTAATTACAGTAAGTTTGGAGCAACAGGGACTGTCCCTAGCTGCCTGGTACCCAGTGCTTGGTTGATTTAGGCCAGATCAAATATCAGCTTACTGTGTGAGAGTTAGGTAAAGGAGGTGGTTGCTTGCATAGGAAGGGTGTGTTCGTAAGTGAGTTGTTACTATTTGTATTAGTCCATTCTCATGCTGCTGATAAAGACATACTCAAGACTGGGTAATTCATAAAGGAAAAAGAGATTTAATGGACTCACAGTTCCACATGGCTGGGGAGGCCTCGCAATCATGGCAGAAGGCACATCTTACATGTGGAAAGCAAGAGAGAATGAGAGCCAAGTGAAAAGGGAAATGCCTTATAAAACCATCAGAACTCGTGAGACGTATTCCTTACCATGGGAACAGTATGGCAGAAACTGCCCCCATATTCAATGATCTCTGCCTGGCTCTGCCCTTGACCTGTGGGGATTATTGCAATTCAAGGTGAGATTAAGGTGGGGACAGAGCCAAACCATATCATTATTTTTAGGAATCAGCTAGCCCTGGGAGGAGTAGTCTTTCCCTGAGTCTATCAGGCCCCTCAAGCTGTCAAAATACTAGCCCGGCACAGTGGCTTACAGCTGTAATCTCAGCAGTTTAGGAGGGCAAGGTAGGAGGATTATTTGAGCCCAGGAGTTTGATATCAGCCTGGGCAACATTGCAAGACCCTGTCTCTACAAAGAAAAAAAAAAAAAAAAAAGAAATAGCCAGGAATGGTGGCATACAACCGTAGTCCAGCTACTCAGGAGGCTGAGTGGGAAGTCTGAGGCTGCAGTTGGCAGTGATCGTGCCACTGTACTCCAGCCTGGGTGACAAAGTGAGACCCTGCCTCAAAAAAAAAAAAAAAAAAAAAAAAAGTCAAAACATTATAGGATACAGAAAATTAAGAAAACATGATTAATGTGTATGTGTAAGTATGCATTAGCCTGTGTGAATGTATACATGAGAGAGAGAACAAGAGATAAACAGAGACTATGAATACCCACAACTTAGGGATGACTGAAGTAATTATTCTAGCAACGAGAAGTACATTTTTCAACGTGGCCTGCATGGTGGTTGCCTCTCTCCACCTTCCTTCCTTTCTAACATCCTAGTGATTGTTTCTGTCCCACATTCACGCTATGGGAGTCAATACAAACAAATATAAATTAACAAATAGTATTGATTGCCTTACACCTGTAAAGAAAGGTCTTCTGGAGTCATTGCATGGAATTCCAGAATTCTTACTTGGTTGGATTTAACTTTATTTGCAGGAGGAATTTTCTCTGATGGGATCAGTCACTTGTGGTGTGATGTATCTTCATTTTGATGCAGATAGTCCTACATAAAACAATTACAAAAACAAAAATAAGTAAAAACCTATGTTTTTAAGATTCTATATGAGTGCAGGACATGATCAATGATAAATAAAACAGCCCCGTAAACATCATAAGCCTCCCAAATTTAACTATAGAGGATTATACAGTAGAATTTTTTTGTTATTATTTTTTCTCACCATAATTCCAGAAGTTGGGAGCATGGGGCTGACACAGTGCTCAGTACCACGGTCATGGGACCAGGATTCTTGTTTCCACTTAGCCACCTCTGACACACTAGCTTTCATTCTTATGCGTCTCACCCCATGGTTGCAAAGTGGCTGCAGTTCCTCCAGGCATCACACCTGCACTCCATGCAGTAAGGAGGGAAAAAACCAAAGGCGGTAAAGAATCCAGTTAGATGATTTAATCCTATTTTAGTAGGAAAGCACAGCTTCTCTGCAAGACTCCACCAGTAGACTTTGGTAAAATCCTCATTGACCAGAGGCTGGGCAATGCTTATGTTTTCTATCTAAAATTGATCACTGCAGCCAGGCAGGGTGGCACCCCAGCTACTAGGGAGACTGAGGTGGGAGAATCACTTGAACCCAAGAGGCAGAGGTTGCAGTGAGCCTAGATGCTGCCACTGCACTCCAGCCTGGGCGAGAGAGAGAGAGCTTACCTCAAAATAAATAAATAAGTAAATAATAAAACATAAAAAAAATTTGATCTCTGAAAATAGATTTGCTAACCATTTCATATCAGAAGAAAGAAGAAAGGGAGGGAGGGAGAGAGGAAGGAAAGGAAGGAAGAAAGGATGGAAGGAAGGAAGGAAGGGAAGGAAAGAAAGGAGGAAAGGAGGGAGCGAGGGAGGGAGGGAAGGAAGGAGGGAAAGAAAGAAAGGAAGGAAGAAAAAAGAAATGGAGGAAAGAAGGAAGGAAGGAAAGAAGCGAGAAAGGGAGGGAGGAAGGGAAGAGGAGGAAGGAAAAGACAGAAGAGGGAAGGAGAAAAGGATAAAGAATGATTAATTTTGCCAAATTACTTTTGTCAATTTCAGATATGAAAGTGGTATTTAGCCTTGGATCACTTTTAATTTTGTTTGTACCTAATCAGATTGAGGTAGAATTTTAATTTGGTATTCCCAGAATTACCCTATTCCCACCTGGGTCGTCATTGTTATCTCCAAATGTTCTCATGACAAGATTTCTAAAAATGTCTTCAAGTTTGCAGTAAAATTGTACATTGTTCTTAGAGTCGAAGACATGCTACTGTTGCTGTGTAATTTTGTGCAGAAGAGTATTATCAATCACTAGAAAAAGCATTTGAGAAAAACATCTTTAATGAAAATAGTCCTAAAATCACCACCAAGATGGTATCATAATGCAACTTACTTTTTAGGTGCAACTGTGTGGAAAGCTCATTATGTGACTCCCAAATTCTACCCTGAAGGAACTGGTGCCTGCTATGGGAGTGGAATATGTTCATGTTCAGGGGATGTAACCTACCACGACCCACCACTCCTCTTTGACATCTCAAGAGACCCTTCAGAAGCCTTTCCACTGAACCCTGACAATGAACCATTATTTGACTCCGTGATCAAGAAGATGGAGGCAGCCATAAAAGAGCATCGTAGGACACTAACACCTGTCCCACAGCAGTTCTCTGTGTTCAACACAATTTGGAAACCATGGCTGCAGCCATGCTGTGGGACCTTCCCCTTCTGTGGGTGTGACAAGGAAGATGACATCCTTCCCACAGCTCCCTGAGATCATGGGGACCATGTGTTACCCACCACAAACTTACTGTTACAATGGTCATAGGAGCAGAGCTCACCTGACTGATTCATTCCATTTGGGATAAAAACTGATGGCCTCACCCACTGTTTTATCCTCAGAAATCAGTTCTTTCAAGAGCTCAGTGAAATTAAAGTGGGTCCATATATAACAGTGAACCTGGAGGGGAGCATTTGTTGTACAATTTTTTTCTAGTATATAATTGTGCCATTGCCCAAGGGAAAGAGCAGATCAAGGTGACTTCAGCAGAATCTTGTAGAGCTTTTTGTTCCTAGAATTCATGGAAGCATCAGGTCCAATGTCATAAGTTAGAAACTTCTGCTTGCAGATTCTATACCCAGGCATGCTAGCTTTCTAATAAATCATGATAAGTACTTAATTTTTTCATGAAGCAGAGGGTCACATAAAATTTGAAGTAGTACTATTATAGTCAGATTGACTTCTTGATTTTCTCTCTTTCTTTCTTTTCTCTTCCTGTCCAATACACATCTGGTTATGAGAAAAAATACTGGGCTGAAGTTCTTGACTTTGCTTCCTGGTAGCTGTATCATCTCTGTGATTTGGTTTCTTCATGTGTAAAATGAGAAAACCAGTGTCTACTTCACAGAGTAGCTATGAGGATTATATGCATTAGTTAATGTGAAATCGCCTTGTATAGAATAAGCAGTCAATAAATATTATTATTACAAATGTAAGCATCATCAATTGCAGTTAATTATGATTCCTCAAACACAAAATAAGAAAAATGGTGAAGAGTCAACATTTAAGAAAAAATAAAGAAACATGACTAAAACAATTATTTAATTGAAGGAAGGCATTTGGCAATACACATAGGAAGTAATTCTAAGCAGGATAAACAAACATAAATCCAAAATTTGAAGCATCTGTGACTGCAGACTACGAAAGACAAAGAAAAGATCACAGATGGATGCAGAGCAGGTGAGCCTCAAATTGGGGCTTAGCCTGGGAGGGTTCTTGGCTTCCCTCAGGAAAGAATTCAAGAGTAAGCCAGTGGTGGAAGAAACAGCTTTATGGAGAAGGTAGCATCACAGTTCTGTGACTGCTCCTGCAGAGAGCAGGAGCCCAGGGCACTGCTGCAGTCATATTTATACCCACTTTTAATCACATGCAGATTAATGGGCAGTTTATGCAGAAATTTCTAGGAAAAGGGTGGCAACTTCTGAGTGCTCAAGTCATTGCCATAGAAGGGGGCAGTAACTCCCATGTATTGCCATGGCAATGGTAAACTGATATGGTATGCTGGTGGGCATATCTTATGGAAAGCGGCTTCCATGTTTTAACTGGTCCTCTGTCTGCTTCTGTTTCTTCTTCTCACCATTCCTGGGCTCAAGCAATCTTCCTGCCTTGGCCTCCCAAAGTGCTAGGATTATAGGTGTGAGCCACCACATGTGGCCAACAATGAATGTTCTTTATTTTATTTTATTATACTTTATATTTTGAGATAGAGTCTCACTCTGTCATCCAGGCTGGAGTGCAGTAGTGTGATCTCAACTCACGGCAATCTCTGCCTCCTGGGTTCAAGTAATTCTCCTGTCTCAGCCTCCCGAGTAGCTGGAATTATAGGCACACACCACGACACCCAGCTAATTTTTGTATTTTTAGTAGATACAGGATTTCACCATGTTGATGAGGCTGGTCTCAAACTCCTGACCTCAAGCCATCCGCCTGCATCAGCCTCCCAAAGTGCTGGGATGACAGGCATGAGCCACTGCGCCAGCAACAGTGAATGTTCTTAATATCACTAACCTGTGCACTTAAACATGATTTAAAATGGTACATTTTGTTATGTGTCATTTTACCATAATTAATTTTTTATTTTTATTTTTTGAGATGGAATCTCGCTCTGTTGCCCAGGCTGGAGTGCAGTGGGAGATCTTTTCTCAAAAACAAAGCAAAACCCCAAAAAACAACCTAACAAACAAATGCAATAACAACATCTTCTGCAATTTTTTAAGTTTGAAGATTACTTATTTCACTCAGAGCTCCCCTGTATTACTTGTCTTTAATGCTGTTCTCAAATTGTGTGTGCGTGTGTGTGTATGTTTGTGTGTGTGTGTGTAGAGAGAGAGAAAGAGGGAGCAGCTAGCAGGTCCCTACATCACCCGAAAATCCATCATTTTCTCTTTATTCAATTCTGTAGTGGTGCGATCTCGGCACACTGCAACCTCTGCCTCCCAGGTTCAAGCGATTCTCCTGCCTCAGCCTCCCGTGTAGCTGGGATTACTGGTGCCCACCACCACACCCCACTAATTTTTTGTATTTTTAGTAGAGATGGGGTTTCGCTATGTTGGCCAGGCTGGTCTCGAACTCCTGACCTCAGGTGATCCACCCGCCTCGGCCTCCCAAAGTGCTGGGATTACAGTCGTGAGCCACCGCACCTGCCCCGATTCTGCTATTTCTTATTCCTTTTTACATTGTAGCCACATTGCAGACTTTGACCTGAATGAACCAATTAATTATGTCTCCACTTCACTAATGTGCCACTAGGAGGCGCTAGACAAATATTTCTCAACTACTCGGTCAATGCGTTCAAGCATGCCACAGGTGTTCATGCTAGAGACTTGTCATTGATGTTTTCTTGAGCCATTGGAAGGAAATGGCCATGAGGAAAAGACTCGGTTTGTTTTATGTTAATCCAGGGGATTTGAGTCAAAGTAGCCAATCTGTCCTCCACAATTCAGCATTTTTAGAGAAACAAAAAATGGTGGCAAAACATGCAGACTCTAAAACTGAATGTCTGCTTTTCAAGTTCTTTCTATTTATTGGCTAGGGAAAAATAAGTGTCACTTAACTTCTCTGTAGTGCAATGTCTCAACTTTAAAATGACCACAATAGCAAGCTCTGCATAGAGTTGTTGCAAAGATTAAATAGATAAACATGCTACAACACTTACAAGAGGCTGGAACAGCACTTTAAGATGATAGTAATTTTATTTTATTACAAGAAACACTGAGGTTGAATTTTCTTAACCCAGAACTTAGATTAGGAAGAAGTGGTCATTAAAATATATCATGCATTATTACTTATATGGTCACCATTCTGTGCAGTAGATCATTAAACTTATTGCTCCTAGGAGGGGATAAATTTATTAACTTGCCTGATGTAATCATTCCACATTGTGAACATATATCAAAGCATTCCATGATACACCATATATATACACACATACACACACACACATACATATACATATATATACATATTATTTGTCAATTAAAAATAAAAATGCTGACAAAATAAAAGGTGTTAAATGAATGCATAAGAAACATGAGGTAGGTGAAGTAGGAGTCTTACTCAAACCATCTGCCCTGATCTGTCCATCATCCCATGCTGGGACATGAAAAGCCACATATTCAGAGGACTGGGGGAATTGAGAGAGAATGAAGGACAGACAGAGTCTTCATCAGGGACGTTCGCTCACGGGAAGCCTCCTACCATGAACCTTAAAGACATGAGTTCTGGAAGGTGTCTGAGAAGGGATTTTCTGGGATTTGTGGTTTTGCCAGAGAGCTCGCAACACGGTGATGGGAGGAAACCCTTCTTTCATTATTATATTTTCCAAAACTCGTGGCAATATTTTGGAGAATTGTTAAGGTGGTAGGAGGGAGATGTAAGAAACAGCCCCAGAGTGCCTTTGTGTTTGCTGCCCTGCATGTTTGCCAGAAAGAACATATTCCTCAGGTACTAGTCTCATGCTGCTGATATAGACATACCTAAGACTGGGTAATTTATAAAGGAAAGAGGTTTAATGGACTCACAGTTCCACATCACTGGGGAGGCCTCACAGTCATGGTGGAAGGCAAAAGGCACGTCTCACATGGTGGCAGGCAAGAGAGAAAAAAGTGCCAAGTGAAAGGGGAAACCTCTTATAAAACCATCAGATCTCATGAGGCTTACTCACTACCATGAGGACAGTATGGGGGAAACCACTCCCACGATTCAATTTTCTTTCACTGGGTTCCTCCTGCAACACGTGGCAATTACGGGAGCTACAACTGAAGATGAGCTTTGGGTGGGGACACAGCCAAACCATATCACCTCAGGTATGAAGAGACTGAAGAAATGAATGTACCATTTTTCGTCTTTACAGAGTGTTTCAAATTTGCAAATGGTCAAAAATGTTATCCCTCAAAGACCTTTGAGGAAAAAGTTGGTTGATTGACTCCAGCAAAATGGAATGTAATCCAAGAAAGGCGAGAGTAGCCAAACACAGTGGCTCACGCCCGTAACCACAGCACTTTGGGAGGCTGAGGTGGGAGGATCTCTTGGGTTCAGGAGTTCAAGACCAGCCTGGACAACATAGTGCAATCTCATCTCTACTAAAAATTTGTTTAAAATTGCTGAGTGCAGTGGCGCATGCCTGAAGTCCCAGCTACTCAGGAGGCTGAGGTGGGAGGATCACTTGAGCCCAGAAGACTGAAGCTGCAGTGAGCTGTGATTACACTACTGCACTCCAGCCTGGGTGACAGAGCAAGACCCTGTCTCAAAATACTACTACTACTACTACTACTACTACTACTACTAAAATAGAAGAGAGCACACAAGAAGCAGTGCTGAATACATAAATGTATAAAACAAAGTCTGAATGTGTTAGTGCATAGTTGTGAAAATAATCTGGAATTAACATTTCACATGGGAGGTAATTGAAAGAGCAGAGCAGAAAGGGAGAATGAGCATATGTTTATGTTTTTGTTTCATCTGGGAAGAAGACATAAGTAATGACTATCTTTATATGTGATAGAAAATATAAGCTTAAATATGTGTGCTGACAGTTGAAGGGTGGTTACCACCAGAAAACTAGAAAAGATTTGTACAAGTTTCAGAGCCTTAATGGGAAATGTGTGAATTGAAGAAAACCTGACTCATGCAATCAGAGGTGGGTGGGAAAGAATTACACTGAAGTAGAAAGTCTGATATATGTAAAAAAGGGAAAATAATATGAAACGAAACTGCAGGACTCAATCCAAATATAACAGTGATCATAATAAACATGGATGGATTAAAATTCCTTTTTAAAAAGATAGGCTTTCTGAATGGGAAAATAAACATAAAATCCAGACATACAGTAGTGCAGGAGGCAGCTTAATTAAAAACAAACAAACAAAATGTTGAAAATAAGTGGATGCATTTGATATTCTGTTCCACTATCCAATCTAAGTAATGGTCAATTGTTTTATAGATTGTTCTTCAGTTTTTGTTTGTTTGTTTTGAGACAGAGTCTCCCTCTATCCCCCAGGCTGGAGTGCAGTGGCCTGATCTTGGCTCACTGCAACCTCTGCCTCCCAGGTTCAAGCAATTCCCGTGCCTCAGCCTCTGCAATAGCTGGTAGTAGAGGTACCCCCTAATGCACCTGGCTAATTTTTGTATTTTTATGAGAGAAAGGGTTTAACCTTGTTGGCCAGACTGGTCTCAAACTCCTGACGTCAGGTGATCCACCCACCTCAGCCTCCCAAAGTGCTGAGATTACAGGCATGAGCCACTGTGCCTTGACTTCAGTTTGGTTTTGTCCAGTGTTTTCTCATGATTAGACTGAGGTTATGCATTTTTGGCAAAAAAAAAAAAAAAACATCAGAATTGATGTAAGTTTTCAGTGTGTCATGTTACAGAGTGCATGATGTTTTTATGTCCTGTCCTGGTGATGCTAAATTTGATCACCTGGATTAAGTGGTGTCTGTTGGAGATCTCCACTGTAAAATTATTATTTTTTTCTGATCCAGGAAAGGTTAAGCAAGAGTTTGGCACCATTTTAAGTCTAATAAGAAACATTTACTATCTAGTTTCTCTGAAGCCTGCTGCCTGTGGGCTACATGTGCATAATAAAAACTTTGGTCTCCACAACGCCTTATCCTCACCCAGGCATTACCTTTCTATTGATTATAGGTCTTTCATCAGAAATCCTTGGAATCCACCTATGACCTGGAAGCCCCCCACTTTGAATGGAATCCCGCCTTTCTGGACTAAGTCAATGTACATCTGACATGTATTGATTGATGTCTCCTGTCCCCATAAATTGTATAAATCCAAGCTGTCACCCAACCACCTTGGGCACTTGTTCTCAGGACCTCCTTGGGGCTGTGTTGTGAGCCGTTGGTTAAATGAATAACTCTTCAAATATTTTACAGAGTTTGACTCTTTTCGTGGACAATAATTGGTGCCCTACATGTGGGGCCTCAGAAAAGACTCAGAATCCTTGATGCAGTTGCCTGAACCCGGAGCTAAGGCACCAGCGGGGCCATTGGAAGCCCTCGCTGGCTTTAGGTTTCTCCTCCAGTGGAATCGGTGAGTCCTCCGGAGCTCTGGACCTTCCATTTGGTTGATGGTCCTTGATTCATTCTGAGCTGTTTTTCTTTCTTCTTCCTCTTTTTTTTCTCCTAGGAAGTTGTCGTATAGGATCCTAATTTAGGTTTGGTGATGCATTATAAAGGGTCTTCTCCACTGCCTTTTTCCCCTCAAATTAATCTCGATTGGCCTGTGTGTGCATTTGCGTTAGGAACTGAACTGCCACTTTCATAGATAAGTGAGAGGCTGAGCTCCTCAGCTTGTAAAAGAAAGGGGGTTTTGCTTCTCCTAACCAAAAAACACCCCTGGGTGGTAGGGGTTGAGTGGGAGTGTCTGGGGGATTGGCTCCCGCCATGATGTGCAGTGACCCTACAGGGAACCGCACAACAAAATTAATTCTAAGAGGCTCATCCAGGAGACGGGTGTAGGAGCTCATCACTTGCCATGTTGAGCCTTCTCGGAGGTCTAGACCTCTGGAGAGAGAAACGGAGACAGGTAAAAGGGTAGAATGACTCAGTGGTGACACACAGTGTAGTCCCTCCCACAGCCAGCACACTTCAATCCACCCTACTAAAACCTAGGCCACAGATGAGTTCCTCGTTTTTTAAAAAAGTGGGAGACATATAGCACGTAAGAATGAGGAAAGGCAGAGAGAACGACCCCCATTTGGGCACCCCTTTTGGTTTTATGGTTCCTCTACTTGCAAGTATTTGTGTAAGTGGGAAAAGCTTGAGGGCATGCCCGGTGAAACAAAAAGCTTCCCTGTTACATATTATGTCTGTGCTTGTTCACACTTTAAACCGCTGCACACATTACATCAGAGAAAATTCCAGCCCAAAGTTCAACCTGCAACCATTCAGTTCCTAAGTCCTCTATTTTGCTATTTTCTTTTCTGCCTACTTTAAATCTTCTGTTTACTTTTTTTTTCTTTTCTTTCTCTTTCTTTTTTTTTTTTGAGACAGAGTCTTGCTCTGTTACCCAGGCTTGAGTGCAATGGCGCGATCTACTGCAGCCTCTCCCTTCCAGGTTCAAGCAATTCTCCTGCCTCAGCCTCCCAAGTAACTGGGATTACAGATGTGCACCACCACGTCTACCTAATTTTTGTATTTTTAGTGGAGACAGGCTCTCACCATGTTGACCAGGCTGGTCTTGAACTCCTGACCTCAAGTGATCCGCCTGCCTCGGCCTCCCAAAGTGGTGGGATTACAGGCGTGAACCACCACTCCTGGCCTTTCTGTTACTTTTCCATTGCTGTTGAGATAGAAGTCACTGTTGGGATCCAACCTTTTTGTTTGTGTAAACTGGTGAGTTTGTGTTGATATCTCTTGGCGAGAGTTCTGAAGCAAAAGCTATAGGATCTTTGTATGAGTGTGTATGCATGTTTGATTTCTTTATGTACGTGCAAATATGTGTACATACATATTTTTTTATGTGCTTTAGCCATGAAGTGTCAAACTGGCTTCAAGTTAAAGAGTATTCATAAATTAAATACTAAGCCAAAACGCTTTTCAAGTTCACGTGACTTACATAAATCTTTAATAAATAAGCTGGCTTTAAAATTATTGGTACAATAGTATTAGAAATATTTAAAAAATTGTCAGCATACATGTTTGTTTCCATTTACTGATCAAGCAGTTTCATATTTACCTTCGACAGATATTATAAGGTGTCAAAATTTGGCATATGGCTTATAAAACTATAAACCCAGCAACCCAGCATGAAACAGAATAATCTCTGTTTGTGTACTTTTTGATAAATAAGACGTTTAATGTGATTAGTGTAATAAAAATAGCTAAATCCTAAGTTATCAGTAAAGTATCTATATATCTAACTTTAAAATTTTTGCTTAGGTAAACACAAAATTCATAGACTATAAAAATGGTTAACAGGGAAATAACTTTAAACGATGACTATCACAGTTTTCACAGATGATCTAGGTAAAAGATTTTACAAAATTAATTAGGTAAATGTAATGAAACAAATGCTTGTAAATAAACGTAATTTAGAATCTAAAGTTAAATAATAGATATTCATTAAATATCTGGGTCATTTTCAATGTTAAAAAATTATAGAAAAACTTTTCTAAAAAATATGTTCTTATTAAAATCTAAGTTATTTTCATCTAATTCCATGTTTATTTATTTATATTTTTTGAGATGGAGCCTCGCTCAGTCTCCCAGGCTGGAGTGCAGTGGTGCAATCTCAGCTCACTGCATCCTCCGCCTCCCAGGTTCAAGCGATTCTCCTGCCTCAGCCTCCCTAGTAGCTGGGATTACAGGTGTCCACCACCACGCCTGGCTAATTTTTGTATTTTTAGTAGAGATAGGAGTCTCGCCATGTTGGCCAGGCTGGTTTCGAACTCCTAATCTCAGGTGATCCACTCACCTAAGCCTCCCAAAGTGCTGGGATAACAGGTGTGAGCCACTGCACCCGGCCAGATTCCAGATTTATTTAAGGGTTATTTATGAAATACAGTAAAAGGAACCAAGAAATAAGAGATGTAAAGAAAGTAGGCTGGGTGCAGTGGGTCACATCTGTAATCCCGGCACTTTGGGAGGCTAAGGCAGGCGGATGATGAGGTCAGGAGTTTGAGACCAGCCTGACCAACACAGTGACACCCCATCTTTACTAAAAATACAAAAATTAGTCAGGCATGGTGGCATGTGCCTGTAATCCCAGCTACTCAGGAGGCTGAGGCAGAAGAATTGCTTGAACCCGGGAGGCAGAGGTTGCAGCGAGCCGAGATTGTGCCACTGTACTCCAGGTTGGGTGGCAGAGCGAGACTACTCTGCTCAAAAAAAAAAAAAAGTTACAAGGAAGTATTTTTGGTAAGAAATGTTAAAAGAAAAATAATTTTGTATGAGAAAGAATCTTGTATGTTTAATTTTTCTTTTCACATAAAATAACTGGTTGTTTAAGAGAGATGTTTAGGACAGAACAGAAAGTTCAAGCAGGTTGTATATGGTCTGTGCATGTCATAATACAGTCTGTAAAAAAGGAATTCAAAAAAATTTGTATGTAATTAAGTTTGCTATAATTAAAAGGAAATTATAATCATTCTAGGTATTGGACTTCAATAATAAAAATACAGTAATGCAAAAGGAGATAATTGGTTAGAACAAGATTTTCTTAAAATACTGATGTACTCTTAGTGAAACTGCAAGAAGTTTTTAATTTTTGAATTCCATCATCTCTTCTTGAAATTATTCAGATTGACATCTTAGGGGTTCAACTTCTGCTGCATCCTGCTTGCCTCACAGCGTTCCCTCTTTTGAAAAGGAAAAGGCCTGGGATGGTAATTCTCTCCTTCAACTTTTGCTAGCTCCTGTAATTTTTTAAAAAATTAATAGTCTAAAGGAAGAGAGAGAATTTTTGAAAACAGGCAAATGAAAAATTGTATAGGATGTGCCTCTGTGTGTCTGTCTATATGTTTATTTATTGTTTGTTTGATTGATTTGTTTATTTTTGAGACAAGGTCTCACTCTGTCACCCAGGCTGGAATGCAGTGGTGTGATCTTGGTTCACTGTTGCCTTGAGCACTGGGCTCAAGTGATCCTCCTGCCTCACCTCAGTCCCCCAAGTAGCTGGAACCACAGGTGCATACTATCTCGTCCAGCTAATTTTTTCTTTTTTTTTTGTAGAGATGGGATTTTGCCATGTTGGCAGGCTGGTCTCAGTCCTGAGCTCAAGCGATCCACCTGCCTTGGCCTCCTAAAGTGCTAGGATTACAGGCGTGTGGCACCATACCTGGCATTGTCTGTAAGTTTCTATATGTGGTGAGGAAGTAATATTTCAGTACCAAATTACATGAAAGAGCTGTAATCAAACAGCTTAAAGAAAAGTAAGTGCTTATCAGACAACCAGAAGCTAGCTCAGATGCTTTTAATTCACATTCCTTTAGTAATCTTTAGTAATACTAATTTGATAAATTTAATTTCAAAATCCTGTCCAGTGGTTTAAAATCTTAGAGTCCTGTTAGACGGGACTGTTCCCTTGACCTTGACCCCCTTCGTGGGCAGGAACTGGAGTGACTCATGTTACTCAGCCTGCAGTTTATGGACAGCTTTGTGTTAACAGCTCAGGGAAGGGTCAAGGTGACAGCCTTCTGCACCTGTCCTTTTTGACACCGAGTTCTTGTTTGGTATCCAAGAATCATCAGGTCACACAAACTGTTTGAAAGATGATGAATGTGGAGGACTTTACTGAGCAGTGGAAGTGGCTCTCGGTGGAAGAGGAGCTGGAAAGGGGGTGGTGTGTGAAGGTGATGTTTCTCTGAAGCCTAGCCTTCTCTGGCTGGGCTGCCCTCCAAAACCACGCCGTCTGAAGTTAGTCGTGTTTATCTGTAGTCTCCAATGCTCAGTTACTTCTCTGCTCACCACTCAGCAGCTTGTATCCCTGCCAGTCAGCTGCTTGTGTTGCTTTTTTCTTTTTCTTTCTTTCTTTTTTTTTCCTGCCAGCTGGTCTGGTCTTTATGGGCACTGGATAGGGGCAGGGAAGGCCAGAAAGGCCATCATTTGGGCAGAAAAACGAGGCCAGCTGCTTTCACATAGGGCTGAGCTTCCAGACTTGAGGCTGCAGTTTAGCCGGGAGCCCAGCGGTCCTGTATCAATGTTAGATTAAATTAGGTAATCCCAGGTTTTGCACTGGAAATTAGGGTTACTGGGAGTTGGGATAGTAGGAGAGTAAGATGTATTTTTGGTGAGGTTTATAAAAACACAAAGATGTGGTTTTTGCCAAAGAATATGTAATATTTACAGGCTATTTAAAGGTCACTTTAAAATAAATGGAAAATTATACAGACGAAACTCATTGGAGAAAGAAAAATAAAGAGGTGGGAAATGAGAAACCTTTGATTTTTGGGTGTCCACGTGGTCACACATGGTACTGAAGCGGCATCATTGTCTGGGGTAAATACCCGAGATTCATTGTCTCATGGCCACAGAAAACGAGGACGTGGACACACAGAATGAGTTGAGAGCAGAAATTTAATAGGCAAGAGAAAGAGAAGAGCGCTCTGCAGCAGAGCGGGGTCCTGGAGAACTGGGTTGCTGCTTCGGTGCTGAAACGCAGCAAGTTTTATAGATGAGCTTGAGGAGGTGGCTATGATTTACATAGGACGCAAAACATTGGTTGAACCAGGTGTACCATTTGCATAGGGCACGTAAAACTGGTTAGGACTAGGTGTGTCATTTGCATAGGGCATGAAAAGCTGGCCTAATCTTTTTTTTTTTTTGAGATAGAATTTTGCTCTTGTTGCCCAGGCTGGAGTGCAATGGCGCCATCTCGGCTCACCGCCTCCCAGGTTCAAGCGATTCTCCTGCCTCAGCCTCCTGAGTAGCTGGGATTACAGGTGCCTGCCACCACACCTGGCTAATTTCGTATTTTTAGTAGAGATGGGGTTTCTCCACGTTGGTCAGGCTGGTCTCAAACTCCTAACCTCAGGTAATCTGTCCACCTTGGTGCCTAATCTTTTATTATGCAGATGGATTATTTACCTGGCTAGTGCCATGTTGCCTTTTTTGTTTGTTTGTTTTGTTTTTTGTTTCGTTTTGTTTTGTTTTTTTGAGACGCAGTTTCACTCATGTTGCCCAGGCTGGGGTGCAGTGGCGTGATCTCTGCCTAATGCAACCTCTGCCTCCCGGGTTCAAGCGATTCTCCTGCCTCAGCCTCCTGAATAGCTGGAATTACAGGCGTGTGCCACCACACCTGGTTAATTTTTGTGTTTTTTTTAAGTAGAGACGGGGTTTCACCATGTTGGGCAGGCTAGTCTCAAACTTCTAACCTCAGATGATCCTCCCACCTTGGCCTCCCAAAGTGCTGAGATTACAGGTGTGAGCCACTGTGCCTGGCCTCTGGTTTTTAACTGTACACGTGGTGACAAAGAAAAGGGAAGAGGGAGCCTCCACGTTGAACATACCTGGCTTCCAGGTAGCGCTTTTCCATTGGCACAGCTGCCAGCATTTACCTACGCGAGCTTCCAGCTTGCTTATCTATGCCTGCAGCTCGATTTTCCAGGCTGCTCTTTGTTAAAAAGAAATGATTTGGGGGCTCCTTTTTTAAAAGGGAAATTCTGCCAAGGACTATTTTAGCCTCACTATCTGCCTGAATAATTTCTTTCTAGTTCCTCTATCAGTAAGGAGATGCAGCTGGCTTGTCTTCAGTCACTAAAGGTCAAAGCCACCCGACAAATTTAGAGATGGATCTTACTCATACTCCCAGGGAATTTAGTTCACTGGATATATAGGAAATGCAAATTAATAAGGAAAAAGTGAACTATTCAATCGCTTGCTTACTGCCTCTGTAGTTACTAAAATGAAAGTAAAAGAGTGCTGGCTTGGGCATGAAGGCCGCACCAAGCTCAGATGTGGGTCTGTCTCAGATCAAAGCTTCCTACAAAAGGAAAAATTAAGCCAGGCCAACCAAAAGTTACTTCTGAGACCTGTGATTACCAAGAAGATAGACATGTGGAGGAAGGGCAAAACCAAGTAACTATTAAACTCAATCTTTTGGCTTCCCTGGGCCACATTGGAAGAAAAATTGTCTCGGGCCATGCATAAAATACACAAACACTAATGATAGCTGATGAGAAAAAAAAAGGCAAGAAAATCTCATAATGTTTTCAGAAAGTTTACAAATTTGTGTTGGGCCACATTCAAAGCTGTCCTGAGCCACGTGCCGCGCAGAGGCTGTGGGCAGGACAAGCTTGAAAAGGAATTGGTTTGTCTTCTAGATTGGTATCGTCAGCTTCCTGAGTTCCCTTTTCTAAAAATGGGTTGTAAGAATGACTAAGAACAGTATGTTTAAATTTTTTTTTTTTTTTTTTTTTGAGAAAGGGTCTCATTCTGTCACCCAGGCTGGAGTGCAGTGGCATGATCTCAGCTCATCGCAACCTCCACCTCTGGGGTTCAAGTGATTCTCCCACCTCAGCCTCCTGAGAAGCTGGGATTACAGGCACACGCCACCATGCCCGGCTAATTTTCTATTTCTGGTAGAGATGGAGTTTCACCATGTTGGCCAGACTGCTCTTGAACTCCTGACCTTAGGTGATCTGCCCACCTTGGCCTCCCAAAGTGCTGAGATTACAGGCATGATCCACTCTGCCCAGCCAATATGTTTAATTTTTAAATGCCACAGAAAGAAAGAGCATGTTTGGGTTGGTGCAGGGCCTGCAGCTCCCTCACTATTAAACACTTGCTGATGAGTGTATAGGACCCAGATGCCCAGGAAGTTTTTCTGGAGGAAATGGCCAGCCTGGTGGACTGGGTAAACACCACCACAAGGTCTGTTTATCCTGAGAAGGGGACTGTCCAGCCTTCCCTATAAAATGCCAAGTGGAGCACCCCTGATAAAACAGCTGATGTACTTCATATGCAAGCCATGTGGGATTGGTTTTATGATGACCGGGATATTCACCAGCTGAATATGCCCATTACCCAATGTATTAGTCCGTTTTCATGCTGCTGATAAAGACATACCTGAGATTGGGCAATTTATAAAAGAAAGAGGGGTAATTGGACTTACAGTTCCACGTGGCTGGGGAAGCCTCACGATCATGGAGGAAGGCAAGGAGGAACAAGTCACATCTTACATGGATGGCAGTAGGCGAAGAAAGAGAGCCAAGCAAAAGGGGTTTCTCCTTATAAAACCATCAGATCTCATGAGACTTATTCACTACCACAAGAACAATATGAAGGAAATCACCACCATAATTCAATTATGTCCCACCAGGTCCCTCCCACAACAATGGGAATTATGGGAGATACAATTCAAGATGAGCTTTGGGTGGGGACACAGCCAAACTATATCATTCAGGTCATTCTGTGAAAGGAAAATAAATCTCAGGACCCCAAAATCACTAAGCCAAGAGAAAAGTCAAGCTGGGAACTGTGTCAGGCAAGCCTGCCTCCCATTTGATTCTTAAATAAGACAGCTACAAAGATAAGCTACATACTCCCCTCATAATTTGTGCTTAAGGAAATTCCTTGTGGACAAAGGACAGACGCAACTCAAAGTCATCCTTCCAAGGCTCCCCTGAGACAAATGCTTATCTGATAACTTCCTCTGTGCCATTGCTTATGTAAAAGTGCAGATTCATTGAGCCAGCCTAAATTGTGTATTCAGTGGAAAGCTGATCAAGGACTCAAAAGAATGTAACCTTTTGTCTCGTATCTACTTCTAATCTGAAAGCCCCCACTTCAAGTTGTCCTGAATTACTGAACTGAACCCATGTATGTCTTACACATAATGACTGATGTCTCATGTCTCCCTAAAATGTAAAAAAGCAAGCTGTGCCCTGAGCACCTTGGGCACATGTCGTCAGGACTTCCTGAGGCTATGTCACGGGTGCATGTTCTCAACCTTGGCAAAATAAACTTTCTAAATGGACTGAGACCTGTCTCAGACATTTTGGGTTCACAATAGATTCTCGGTGTATTAACGATGTTAGTTGAAGAACTGTGAGGTTCACACATTTGGAAAGCTTCATTTCTACAAATGTTGTGGTTCAAGTTTCCCTTTCTACAAGAGCACCCCAGGTGACATTACTCTTGCAGAATCAAACAATGGTTTGACAAAACTTATCAAATTTGCTGTTGTAGCTTTCCCTCATGGGTCTTACAGATGCTACTAAAAGACTAGGGTGTTAACAAAAAGAGACAAACTGTAAAATTATTTAAGAGATTTATTCTGAGCCAAATATGAGTGGCCATGGCCGCCCATGACACAGACTTCAGGAGATCCTGAGAACATGTGCCCAGTGTGGTCAGAGTACAGCTTGGTTTTCTACATTTTAGGGAGACATGAGACATCGATCAATACATGTAAGATGTACATTGTTTCAGTCCAAAAAGGTGAGATAACTCAAAGTGGGGGATTCCAGCTCATGGATGGACAAGACACAAAAGGTTGCATTCTTTTCGGTCTTTGATCAGAATACACAATTTACATGTGATGGGGATTGGGGGTGGCGGTGGTGGGTAGAGGAATAGTGACTGATGCCTGTTCAGTGAATCTGCATGTTTGCGTAAACAATAGGGCAGGGGAAGCTACCACATATGCATTTGTCTCAGGTGAGCAGAGAGGGCTGACTTTCACTTCTGTCTCTCCTTTGTCCCACATCTCTGAAGATAAGCCAAGGTGAAATTGAACAGAACAGTTTTAGGGTAAAGATCTTGAGGTGCACAAAAATTTTCTTTGTGGGCAAATTGTGAAAGCGGTATGTAGTTTTTTTGTTTTGTTTTGTTTTGTTTGTTTGTTTTTGTCTTCATAGCTGTCTTATTTAGGAAAAAATGGGAGGCAGTTTTTCTGATGCAGTTCCCAGCTTGCCTTTTCCCCTTGGCTTGGGGATTTTGGTTTCCTTTCACCAATTAACAAGTAAAATTAATAAATTAACAAACAAAAACAGGGAAGGGAAAAGTGAGTCAAAGGGCTCATGCCAGAGGGTGGAAATCTTCAGATAATAATTTTATTATTATTATTAATTTTTTTTTGGAGATGGAGTTTCATTCTTGTTGCCCAGGCTGATGTGCAGTGGCAAGATCTCAAGATCTCAGCTGCAACCTCCGCCTCCCCGGTTCGAGCAATTCTTCTGCCTCAACCTCCCGAGTAGCTGGGATTACAGGTGAGTGCCACCATACCCAGCTAATTTTTTTGTATTTTTAGTAGAGACGGGGTTTCACAATGTTGGCCAGGCTGGAATGTTTAGATAATTATTAAATGAAACAAAGAAAAGGAAAACTGATGGAATTAAAGCAAAAAGTCTTTACAATATGATCAAAGGTTGAGTGGGCCACAGGGAGCCCCAACTGGTCCCCCAACATTAAGGGGCCCCATGCCAGTTTTCTTCATTTGCCTCAGACTGGAGAAGTTTAAGAACAATTGAGGCCAGGCACGGTGGCTCACGCCTGTAATCCCAGAACTTTGGGAGGCCAGGGTGGGCGGATCATCTGAGGTCAGGAGTTCGAGACCAGCCTGTCCAATATGGTGAAACCCTGTCTCTACTAAAAATACAAAAAAATTTGCTGGACATGGTGGCGGGTGCCTGTAATCCCAGCTACTGGGGAGGCTGAGGCAGGAGAATCGCTTGAACCCAGGAGGCAGAGGTTGCAGTGAGCCGAGATCACACCATTGCACTCCAGCCTGGGCAACAAGAGTG
>NW_012101098.1:3351336-3359110 GCF_000951045.1 Mandrillus leucophaeus | reverse complement strand
TGTTCCTAGAAGGTTGTAGACCAGTTAAACTCCGCCGTTTTGCCTCTTAGTGCGCATGCTTGAGCCCACTCACTCACCTGCTGAGATCGTATTGGGAAGCTGCTGACCACCAGTTTCAGGTGTTTTCTATTTATTAGGAGACGGCCTTTCCCTGGTGCTGACTGTGACCAATTATTATTTTAGAGAGACGGTTTAATAACCACCTGATGCTCGCCTGACATTCCTGGTGGGGTCGGGGAGAGCCTTTCCTGCCCTGCTTATGCCTGAGTAGCTACCTACTGTAACAATAACTGAACTCTTTCAACCAATTTCCAATGAGAAAATCTATGCATCTATCTATGACCTAGAAGCCCCCACTTTGAAGAGTGTCACCTTTCTTGGCTGAACCAATGTCCATCTTACATGTGTTGAGGGGTGTCTTATGTCTCCCTAAAATGCATAAAACCAATCTAACTCAACAACCCTGGGCACATGTTCTCAGGATCTCCTGAGGGCCAGTAGTCACTCATATTTGGCGCAGAATAAATCTCTTAGAATAGTTTATAGAGTTTGACCTTTTTCGTCAGCAGAGGCAATTACACCCTTGCTATGGGATGTTAACTGAAGCTAATGGAAATAATGATGTCCAAAAGTGTTCCGTGATGAAACATAAATGGTTCATATAGGACCTGCTACCTGGGGAATGCAAAGATAATATACAAGGAGGGAGCCTCTTTTTCCTCTTCAGACTGACTCTGTAATTATGTGAGGATCTGCTGGTTTTTACAGTGCCCGATAAATAGCTCTTTGCATGTGAATTGCAGTTCCAGGGTAAACAAACAACATCTTGTTTGGAAGGCTGTTGCTCTGGTTAAAGAAGCATTAAGGACTTTTTTTTCTTTCGAGATATTTACAGTTTAGAGTGATTGGATAGCATATCTTATTGTGAGCAAAATTGACCTTTCTCTCTACCCGAGTTCTCCACAGTTTGGAAACTATTTCTGACTATTCCCATTTTATGGCAATTTATAGTGGTTTTCATGACTTTAGCAGGACTGTTTTCTTTTAAAATAGGACACAATTGTGGACACTGGTTATTTGACCAAGGCTTTGACTAAAATAATGTATTTTTAGGTAAAGTTCCAGCAAAGCCAGCCTGAGAAGAGCCCATATGACCAATCAATTCTTGCTGTGCTTCATGCAAATACTCAAGTATAATAAGCCTAAAACTTACTTTGCAGATGTATTGGTCTTCCTATATTTTTCTTCAGTAGAAAAGGAGGGCTAGAGAGACAGAAAAGTTGTTTCAACTATAACACACCTGTTACTAGATTCCAGCCCTGACCTTTGCTTTTATTATTTACTTATTTATTCATTTGAGACAGGGTGTTTCCCTCTTTCCCGGGCTGGAGTGCAGTGGCACGATCTCATCTCACTGCAACTCCTACCTCCTGGGTTAAAGCGATCTTCCTATTTCAGCCTCCCAAGTAGCTGGGACTACAGGTGCATGCCACCGTGCCCTGTTAATTTTTGTATTTTTAGTGGAGATGGGGTTTTGCTATGTTGCCCAGGCTGGTCTCAAACTCCTGGTCTCAAGCAATTTGCCTGCCTCAGCCTCCCAAAGTGCTGGAATTACAGGTGTGAGCCACAGTGCTTGGCTGTGACCTTCGTTTTTAAATGCAGATGGAATCATGAATTATTTCTTGGCTACAATAATTCTCTAAAGATGAAACAGGTTATAATTTTATTCATGATGCTTTTAGTTGGCACCCTAATAGAAAAGTTCTTTCTTTCTGTTGTGACACACAAATTCTCTTGATTGTCAAAATTATGAATGTTATTTATCCCTTGTTGTTTTGCTTCTGAGAAAACCGGAATCATGGTATTCTGATGATCAGAGATAATTTGACAAAGCCTGTAAATATCCCTCATCTGGCATCCCATTGGGCCAAAACTATTTTTCATTGCCAATGCCCTGCTGCTAAAACTATGCAAGCACCCTCACTCTAGACCCAGGGACTATCATGGAAGAGATGGGAGCGTGAGATTGTAGCAGCCGATTTTGAGAGAGAGAATTAGTTCAGACCCTTCAAATCAAGGATGGATACTAAACAGCAGGTAAAACAAGCAGTTTTTGCCTCCTGGGTTATTACCCAACCCTTTACATCCATCCAAACCATAACAAATTTCCTGCTCCCCATAGAATTAAAAGAAAATTACTGAGAGGATAAAGGTACTTCATGACAAATCCTCCTTGGTATAATACTCCAAGGTATGATTTATGTGTATACACACACACACACACACATATTATATATATACATGTATACACTATATATAATATACATATATTATATGTATATAATTTTTTTTCAGCCAACTTAGGACAAATTACTAAAAAGTCTGTAAAAAGCATTACGACACAACAAAATTCTCTAAATTCCTTAGCTTAAAAGGTTTTAAATGTCTCTAAATTCCTTAGTGTAAAAGGTTTTGGCCATGCTTCTATTTTGGGTAGCTAGTAGCTACTAGTCTGTAACTGCAACCAAGAACACAGTAGCTTGATGCATAGAAGGCAAAGGGAAGTTAATTTTGTAACCTCACTTTTGGCTTTGGCTTTTTGGCTTTTGTATTGCTTAAAGAATTTTAAAGGTTGATGAATGTCTGTCCGCCTTCATTCCCATCTGTCCTAGGACATTTAAATTGGCTGTAAGTCTTTGGGCTCTAAGCCCCTTTGTTATTCTCTTGCCAATGCACCACAATGTAGCAGTCTCTCATTGTAAGGTATCACCTGGAGTTCTTTGTCTCACAACCAAGAGAATTAAAGAGCGTGGACACAAAGGTTGAGGTTGGAGCCAAAGTTTAATAAGCAAAAGAAGAACGCTGTCCACCACGGAGAGGGGGCCCGGAAGAGGGTTTCTGTTTCACAGTTGAATGCAGAGGCTTTTATAAGAAACCTATGAGGGCTGGGCATCTTATTTGCACACGGTGCAAATTCCTGGTAACTTCATAACATCCTCCTAGAGCATACACAGACCCTTGGCTTGAGTTACTCTATATTGTTTTATTCCGCTCACTGCCCATGTCTCAGAGCACAGAATTTTCCATTGTGGTCATGTCTGGGCAAGTCACCTGTGCACCCTTTCTTATCTGTGCAGCTGTGGGCATGTCTTAGGCAACCCCCCGTGCAAGTTCCCTTATCTGCAGTTCCTGCAGGCTGTTCTTTTGTTTGAAAGGACTCAACTGAGGACCCACCCTAACTGTCTGCCTGGCTGGTTTCTTCTTTCCTATTCTCTCGCCTTGGCCATGGGGAATTCCATCAAGGGGCCAGATGGGCCAGAAGCAGGCAGTCATGCCACCCTGGCAATGCTATGGAACAAAATTAAACTTCAGTGGTCATTTATGTTGAACTGTGCACATCAGAGTACAGGAGGCTAATAAGCAATGAGACATGCATGTAAGTGAGAGGTAGGAACTCTGATAGCACCAAGAGCTCAAACTGACCCCTCGTTGCTAGTGGACAAAATGAGGTAAACATTTGTAAAAGGATTTCTGGACAAACTTTGTTCATCCTACTTTTTAGGGTTTAAATTTGAAAAACGGAAAATGCAAAGATATGGAAAAATAGTGCCAGGTGCAATGGCTCATGTCTGTGGTCCCAGCACTTTGGGAGGCTGAGGCAGGTGGATTGCTTCAGTCCAGGATTCAAGGCCAGCCTGGGCAACATGGCGAAACCCCATCTCTACAAAAAAATATAAAAAATTAGTTGAGTGTGGTGGCATGTGCCTGTAGTCCCAACTTTAGAACAAGAGGTCAAAGATGCAGTGAGCTGTGATTATGCCATTGCACTCCAGCTTGGATGACAGAGCAATACCTTGTCTCCAAAAAATAAAATAAAATAAATAAGAATACAGAAAAAATAGTAAGAAGAAAATCACAAGACCCTATAATCCCATCACCCAGAAATAACAGTTAAATTCCTGCCATATATTTTCATTATTCTTTTTATTAAAATAATCATTATTATTATTATTTTACAAATGTGTATCTGCTCATTGTATTAGTTCTTTATGGTTGCCTAACAAAAATAGTTATCCATTGCTGCCTATCAGTAATTTGTAGACATACCCCTACAAGTGCCAGACTCTGATATCTGGTCACAAATCTTTATACCCTTGTCACATGCAAAATATTGTTACCTCGTTCCAAAGCCCCCAAAAGTCTTATCCCATTATAGCATCAGGTTAGTGAGCAGAATCTCATTAGTTGAATCATTGTATTTATGGAAGAAGCCTCTTGAGTAATGTTCCTTAGATAAACCTCTTCAAATACAGTATTATACATATAACTATGTATTATACATAATATACAGAGAGTATATATTATATATGGAGTGTATATATATATAATGTGTGTATGTATATATATGGTGTGTATTATATATGGAGTATATTTATGGTGTATAACTGGTGCATATATATCTCTCTGGTGTAATTGGTGTGTGTATATATGTGTGTATACATATGTCATGTACATATATGTTGGATATATGTGTACATGGTGGGTATGTATCTATAGAGGGAATATATATTTATGTGGTATATGTATTATGTATAGACGTATATGGTGGGCCAGTATTTTATATGCAGTGTGTATTATGTATACACAGAAACACACACACATGCACATCCCATATATACTATATGAGTATATATGGATGGTATGGATGGTTATGGTGTGTGTGTGTATATAAATATAGGGTGTGTATATATGTGGTATGTGTATATATATGGTGTGAGTATATGTATATATGATATGTATATATGGTATAGATTTATGTATATAGGATATGTGAAATGTACATATATAGTGTGCAGAGGTGTATAGACATATGGTGCACATGTATTTTGCATATGTCGGCTATATATAGTGTATATATGGTAGGTGCAAACATATATATATTTCTTTTTTCTTTTTTTTTGAGACAGGGTCTCACTGTGTGGCCCAGGCTGGAGTGCAGTGGCACAGTCTCAGCTCACTGCAACTTCCACTGGGTTACCTAACTTTATACCCTTCAACCCTAAAAGTGAGAAGAACATATATAGCATTTACAGGGTTTTAACTGTAAGGAAGATGCAGTTCCCAAGGAGATGGAGAGAGAAACTGATCTTTAAAGTGTAGCATCCACTCTGCTCCACATTCTATTTATTTTCACACAGGCACCTACACCGGTTAGATGGGGAAAACCTTCCTTGCGTCTTGCATATGTGGCAACAGAGACTAAGAAACAGGAAGGAGCTTGTCCAAAGATAGAGTTACATTTTTGGCAGAGGCAGAAATAGATTATCTAACTTCAAGGCCAATGGAACAGGTGTGGTCTTTTGAAGCCATTTCCTCATGTCACCCTTCCTTGTGACTTTTACTGAGCAGGGAGTTGGGACAGCCTAGGAGATGGTCATGAATGTTTCCCTCTAAGCGCTGATCACAAAGAGGAGATTTTTGCCTTCCAAAGTTATTAGTGTGTTCATTTTTATCTCTCAGGAAAAAAGTGGCAAAGTTGGAGATGGTATACACTTTCCTTTATTGCTTGATTGAGGTTAAAAAACTGGCCATACATGGTGGCTCACTCCTGTAATCCTAGCACTTTGAGAGGCCAAGGCCAAGGATAGCTTGAGCCAAGGAGTACAAGACTAGCCTGGGCAGCATAGAGAGATCTCGTCTCTACAAAAAATTAAAAAATTAGCTGGGTGTCGTGGTGCACACCTGTAATCACAGCTACTTGGGAGGCTGAGGTGGGAGGACTGCTTGAGCTCAGGAGCCAGAGGTTGCAGTGAGCCGAGATTATACCACTGCACTCCAGCCTGGGCAAGCAAGCGAGATGCTGTCTCAAAACAACAACAACAACAGCAACAACAACAAACCCGAAAATCTTGTATTCTATTGTCACTCATCACATTATTTTTAACTAATTTTATTTTAATCACTTATTGTTGAGTCACCTCTGAGATTCTCTATTCCAGTGGCATCATTGTAAAATGAAACTGCCTTGTCAACTGCACTTGTTACGACACCAAGCTTCTGCTAAGAAAAAACAAATGCATAACTCTGCATAACCTATATCCTATGACAGGGTCTATGCCTCGCTGTATTTAAGCATTCATTTAGTCTTCAGCAGTGTAGTACTTTCACCTATGTTTTGTCAAATTCAAACATTTGCAATACTTCATTTATTTTTTCTGCATGTCCTTCATATTTTGGCTTTGCTAGTCCACTTTGACCAAAAAGCTTTGATTCTTTAAGTGTAGCCCTAAATATCCTATCTTAAGCATGGGTGTAATTTTCTTCTATTACCAACAGAGGTTCTTTTACAGTTTTTGAAATCACTGATGAAAAAGAAACAGCTCAAATTATATTCTACTACAAACATGATACATTCAGCCTGGCACGGTCAGTCATATCTGTAATCACAACATGTTGGGAGGCCGAGGCAGGAGGATCACTTGAGTCCAGGAATTGAGGCTGCAATGAGCTATGATCACACCACTGCACTCTAGCATGGGTGACAGTGAGACCCTGTCTCAAAAAAAAAAAAAAAAAAAAAAAGATACATTCAAAGAGGTCAAAACAAAACAGTGTGAAACCTATCTCCCTGATTGCAGTTAGCTTTTTCTATGCACACGCCTGCAATCCTTTTTCACCTATCACACACTAAAAATATTTTAGAATTATTGTTATTGCACACTGAAGTCATCTAGGAATGTTTTAAAGAACCTGTCTCTTTGAAGTTCATCCTGCTTGTCTAACTTGTCTGTCAAGGAAATTATTTTCTTAATTATTATTGCTGAGAAAGACTGGGTGAGGTCGCTACCCCAGAATTAGCAGATGTGAAACAAGAAGAAGTGAACAGGCTGCGAATTAGCAAGTTCTGTTAGCAAGTTCTGGCAAGGGTGAGGCAGTTGCAGGAAATTGGTTTCCTCCCAGGGGAGGACACTGTAGGTGAGATGGACCACATTTTGAAATACACTTTTTCACACATTTTATTTAGGGAGAATTTCTGACATGTCCTCTGATAATTTGAACTTCCTTGATTTGCAGTTGTACATTGAGAGATCATTTCTTGGTCAAAATAAATGTTCAGCAGGTGCGAATGCTCTGTCCACAACCTTTTTTTTTTTAAACAGTCTCGCTCTGTTGCCCAGGGTGAAGTGCAGTGGCGTGATCTCAGCTCACTGCAACCTCTGCCTCCCAAATTCAAGCAATTCTTGTGCCTCAGCCTCCCGAGTAGCTGGGATTATAGGCATGTGCCACCACACCTGGCTAATTACAAATTAATTTTTAAATTTGGGCAGATTTGCAAAACTATCAAGCTATTACCCTGTAACATCCTTAGCCCTCAGCTTGTCACTGCTTGTAATTTATTTTTATTTTATTTTATTTTATTTATTTATTTTTTTGAGACGGAATTTCACTCTTGTTGCCCAGGCTGGGGTGCAGTGGCGTGATCTCGGCTCACTGCAACCTCCACCTCCCGAGTTCAAGCCATTCTCCTGCCTCAGCCTTCCGGACCACAGGCGCATGCCACCCCACCTGGGTGATTTTTTTTTTTTTTTTTGAGATGGAGTTTCGTTCTTGTCATATAGGCTGGAGTGCAGTGGCATGATCTTGGCTCACTGCAACCTTCACCTCCCAGGTTCAAGCGATTTTCCTGCCTCAGCCTCCCAAGTAGCTGGGATTACACGTGCCCGCCACCACGCCTGGCTACGTTTTGTATTTTTAGTAGAGACGGGGTTTCACC
>NW_012101098.1:3342872-3350306 GCF_000951045.1 Mandrillus leucophaeus | reverse complement strand
GCCACTACGCCTGGCTAATTTTTTTTGTATTTAGTAGAGACGGGGTTTCACCATGTTGGTCGGGCTGGTCTTGAACTCTTGACCTCAGGTGATCTGCCCGCTTCAGCCTCCCAAAAGTGTTGGGATTACAGGCGTGAGCCAAACGCACCCAGCCAAAACTGCACTTAAAATCCAATCTTTGGCTGGGCGCAGTGGCTCATGCCTGTAATCTCAGCACTTTGGGAGGCGGAGGTGGATGGATCACCTGAGGTTGAGAGTTCAAGGCCAGCCTGACCAACATGGAGAAACCCCGTCTTTACTAAAAATACAAAATTAGCCGAGCATGGTGGCACATGCCTATAATCCCAGCTACTCGGAAGGCTGAGGCAAGAGTATCACTTGAACCTGGGAGGCGGAGGTTGCAGTGAGCCGAGATCACGCCATTGCACTCCAACCTGGGCAACAAGAGCAAAACTCCATCTCTCTCTCTCTATATATATATAATCTTTGTCCCCAATTCCTACTTTTGGGAGTAAACTATGCCTATTTCAAACTATTGCTGGACAAGATTGCCTAGTTTCTGCTTCCCCTCATCCCTCTTGGTCAAGTCATCCAGAGAGGAAATATAAAGAATGATCAAGAAAACCTCCAAGTTAACACAGAAATACGTATCTATGGCGAATGCTGCCTGCACGCAGCTTATGGCTCCATGGTCCTAGCCATCATAGCACATGGCAAAATTGTCCTATTGACTCTGCTCTCAGCCCCTACATGGAAGACCAAATAAAGGTGCTGGGACAGAAGGATGAAAAGGAATTCTAGGATAAATATCTCATCTTCATCGTCCCTGGGTTGGATAATTCTGAGGGTCTGTCATTGAATCTCCGTGTTGCTGCACAGGACTCAGCTTCAATAGCCCGGTGGCAAGCTGCTTCATAAGTACAACCTCTACTGGCTTCCTGCCTTTCCCTGCCTCTCTTCCTCTTTCCCTGATCAATGCTCCCTCAATTACCTCCCTAATAACCTACTTGGATATAAGGTTTGAAAAAAAAAACGCAGCATCATTCTTTTTGTCTTAAATTTTTAATTAAAAAAATTTTTTTTTGAGATGGGATTTTGCTGTTTCCCAGGCTGTAAGACAGTGGCGGAATTACAGCTCATTGCAGCCTCAAACCCCTGAGCTGAAGTGATCATCCCACCTCAGTCTCCTGAGTAACTGGAACCACAGGTGTGTGCCTCCATACCTGGCTAATTTTTGTATAATATTTTTTGTAGAGACAGGGTCTCACTATGTTGCCCAGTCTGGTCTCAAACTCCCAGGCTCAATCAATCTGACTGCCTCAACCTCCCAAGGTGTTGAGATTACAGGCGTGAGCCACTGCGCCGGGTCGCACCATCATTCCTTTTTTTTTTTTTTTTTGGAAATGAAGTTTCCCTCTGTCGCCCAGGCTGGAGCACAGTGGCGTCATCTCGGCTCACTGCAATCTCTGCCTCCCGGGTTCAAGTGATTCTCCTGTCTCAGCCTCCCGAATAGTTGGGATTACAGTCATGTGCCACCACACTCAGCTAATTTTTGTATTTTTAGTAGAGACGGGGTTTCACCCTGTTGGCCAGGCTGGTCTCGAACTCCTGGGCTCAAGCCATCTGCTTGCCTCAACTCCCAAAGTGGTGGGATTCCAGGCGTGGCCCACCACTCCCGGAGGAAGCATCATTCTTAATTTCAATGTTGAGTCTAGACATTTAAAAGAATTGAACACACTGGATCGTATCAAAACAACATCTTGTTAAAGAGAATGACCCTCTCCACCCAACCTGAAATAGATGGAGGCAGTGCTGACTTTAACCCAAATCTTAAACTAAATCTGCTTCACTCAATTTTCTTGTAGACAGGCTGACTACTTTATTAGAAAACGGGAAAACATTGACCTTTTTCTGTGATTCTCCTCTGATCACCCTAGGTAGAATTCCTTTCACTTTCTAACCTGTGTCTGTTTCAACCCAGGATACATTCAGCTTGTTGCCTGTAACACTTTATTGCACTTTTTAATAGCCACGACTGACACTGATCCTCTTTGCTGAGAGAGGAGCTATTCTGATGCCATTCGTTGTGACTCCAGAGTCTACCCTGGAAGTCAGATGCTCAGCTGGCATTTTATAAATTTTCCATGAACAGATGAACTTTGGTTTTGGGGTAAAAGAGTCGGTTGCCCATCATTTGATAGATCCCTGGATATTTTTTCATTAAAAACACCCTAGCAGATTGCTTATTGCAAAATGACATGTGTCATATCTTCTTTGGAGCTGAATATTGTTAAGCAAAATTTATATGAATGAGAAGCAAAAAAATTTGTTTGTTTTGCTTTGCTTCAGCAAGAATTATCTCCTGCATCAGAAATGCAGGGAGCACTTTTGTTCTTTATTAGGGTTTTTTTTTTTTTTCCCCCAGAAACTCTGACATTACCAGGACACTTAGTCATCTGTGATCTGCTTAAAAGCTCCCTTCAGCTCCTAGAAGAGTGGGTGGTTCTGATTCTATTTCAGTGAGATGGTTTATGGAGCCCTCTTCATCCCATAATTCTGAAGAGTAACAGTCATAACGTCTTACTAGGGGGCAGCTGAAATTTTCTAGGGAATGTGGCTAGAGAGTGTCGTTATCTTTACATCAAAGGCTATGCACAGATAACTCACCAATCTTGATTTCACCCATGAGAAAAGTGAACTCCAAGAGTTTCAGGGATATAGACATGTCAATGATAAGTATTGCATTCATTACAATTTCACTCTATTTCCTAGAAGAGGGAACATTATATTTCCTGGCCAGATGCTACACTTCGAAAGAAATGCAAACTTTGATAAAATACACATGCTATCAATTTACTTAGGGGACCTTTATCTTCACTGGGTCACTATACCCAGCATGACAATGAAGTCTTCCATGTATTTCTTGTCCTACTGGAAAAAAAAACATAGAAAAGCTATGACAAGGACTATATTAAGATTCATCTGTATCTTTCAGAGATGGCAGGCAAGTGCCATTTCTGAACAATTTGGGTAAAATCAGACACATGCACCCTACCCTGACAACCACTCAATGGACACCAGAACATTGCAAATCATGACCTTTAACAGGACTGCCTTTAACTTATATGACTCAAGAAACAACACCTGGTTTGGTCAAAGGTTTGTTCCTTTTCATTGCGTGTTCTAGTGTTTTCTTTTCCTGCTCTTATGACTGTTGTGTGCAATGGCATTATTGCATTAAATAGACACGACTGATTAGGTAGCATGAACCATAGTTTAGAATTTAGCTAAGTGTGGCTATGTTACTGTTTTTTTTTTTTTTTTTTTTTGGAGATAGGGTCTTGCTGTGTTGCCCAGGCTGAAGTACAGAGACTATTCAGACGCATGATTCCACCACTGATTAGCACGGGAGTTTTGACCTGCTGCATTTGTGACTTAGGGTGGTTCACCTGGCCTTAGGCAGCCTGATGGTCTTCTGCTCCTGGGAGGTCACCATGTTGGTGCTGAACTTAGTGCAGCCACCTGATCCGCATAGCGCACCATAGCCCAGAACTTCTAGGCCCAAGCAATCCCTCACCTCAGTCTCCTGAGTAGCTGGGACCACAGGCATGCTACTTGCTGTTTTTGTCAACATAAAAGGGAGTCAGAAAAGGCAGAACATATCAAGATCAGTAAATCCAGGCTGGGCATGATGGCTCCCACCTATAATCACAGTGCTTCGTGAGGCCAAGGCAGGAGGATTCTTTGAGGCCAGGAGTTCAAAACTAGCCCGGGCAATATAGAGACCTCATCTCTACAAAAAAATAGAAAATAAAGAAATTACCCAGGTACAGTGGTGCATGCCTGTAGTTCCAGCCACTCCAGAGGCTGAGACTGGAGGATCTTTTGAGCTTAGGAGGCTGAGGCTACAGCGAGCTCTTATCATACCACTGCACTCCAGCTTGGGTGATAGAATGAGACCCTGTTTCTAAAAGAAAAAGAAAAAGACAAAAAGAGATTAGTAAATTCTTTAGAAACCAAGATTTTACCATGAGCAGTTGCACGAAGGTGGAAAACCTTTCTGTGATTATAAGTAGAGATTCTGAAAGAAGTCCTCAAAGTGAACACTCATTCCACAGAGAAACAGAATGAATCACGAGAGTCCTGGAAGCTGGAAGGAGAGGAATCTGTAGAAAGCAGAATCACTCGAGTCACTTAACTAATTCACCAATGGGACTGCAAACTGACGGTCATGGAGCTGCCATGGGAATCTGAATTACAGACACTTTTATTCTTTGTATTTTATTGTTTGGGTTGAAAATGCGGCCAGGTGCGGTAGTTCATGCTTGTAATCCCAGCACTCTGGGAGGCCGGGGTGGGTGGATCACCTGAGACCAGGAGTTTGAAACCAGCCTGACCAACATGGTGAAACCCCATCTCTACTAAAAATACAAAAATTGGGATTCCATTCCAAGATGGCCAAATAGAAACAGCTCCAGTCTGCAGTTCCCAGAGTAATCAATGCAGAAAACTAGTGATTTCTGCATTTCCAACTGAGGTACCTGGTTCATCTAATTGGGACTGGTTGGACAGTGGGTGCAGCCCACAGAGGGCAAGCCAAAACAGGGCAGGACATTGCCTCACCTGGGAAGCACAAGGGGTGGGAGTATTTCCCTTTCCTAGGCAAAGGAAGCCGTGACAGACTGTTCCTGGAAAATTGGGACACTCTTGCCTAAATATTGAACTTTTCCAATGGTCTTAGCAATCGGCACACCAGGAGATTATATCTCGCACCTGGCTTGGCAGGTCCCACGCCCACGGAGCCTTGCTCACCGCTAGCACAGCAGTCTGAGATTGAATTGTAAGGCAGTAGCCTGGCTGGGGGAGGGGCATCCACCATTGCTGAGGCTTGAGTAGGTAAACAAGTGGCCAGGGAAGCTTAAACTGGGCAGAGCCCACTGCAGTTCAGCAAGGCCTATTGCCTCTGTAGATTCCACCTCTGGGGGCAGGGCATAGCTGAACAAAAGGCAGCAGAAACTTCTGCAGACTTAAACGTCCCTGTCTGACAGCTCCGAAGAGAGCAGTGGTTCTCCCAGGATGGTGTTTGAGCTCTGAGAACGGACAGACTGCCTCCTCAAGTGGGTCCCTGACCCCTATGTAGCCTAACTGGGAGACACCTCTCAGTAGGGGCCAACTGACACCTCATACAACTAGGTGCCCCTCTGGGACAAAGCTTCCAGAGGAAAGATCGGGTAGCAATATTTTCTGTTCTGCAATATTTGCTGTTCTGCAGTCTCCACTAGTGATACCTAGGCAAACAGAGTCTGGAGTGGACCTCCAGCAAACTCCAACAGACCTGCAGCTGAGGGACCTGACTGTCAGAAGGAAAACTAACAAACAGAAAGGAATAGCATCAACATCAACAAAAAGAACATCCACACCAAAACTCCATCTGTAGGTCACCAACATCAAAGACCAAAGGTAGATTAAATCACAAAGATGGGGAGAAACCAGAGCAGAAAAGCTGAAAATTCTAAAAACCAGAGTGCCTCTTCACCTCCAAAGGATCGCAGCTCCTCACCAGCAATGGAACAAAGCTGGATGGAGAATGACTTTGACGAGCTGACAGAAGTAGGCTTCAGAAGGTTGGTAATAACAAACTTCTCTGAGCTAAAGGAGGATGTTCGAACCCATCACAAGGAAGCTAAAAACCTTGAAAAAAGATTGGATGAATGGCTAACTAGAATAAACAGTGTAGAGAAGACCTTAAATGACCAGATGGAGCTGAAAACCATGGCACGAGAACTACGTGATGCATGCACAAGCTTCAGTAGCCGATTCCATCAAGTGGAAGAAAGGGCATCAGTGATTGAAGATCAAATAATGAAATAAAGCGAGAGGAGAAGTTTAGAGAAAAAAGAGTAAAAAGAAACGAACAAAGCCTCCAAGAAATATGGGGCTATGTGAAAAGACCAAATCTACATTTGACTGGTATACCTGAAAGTGACAGGGAGAATGAAACCAAGTTGGAAAACACTTCAGGATATTATCCAGGAGAACTTCCCCAACCTAGCAAGGCAGGCCAACATTCAAATTCAGAAAATACAGAGACTGCCACAAAGATACTCCTCAAAAATAGCAACCCCAAGACACTTAATTGTCAGATTCACCAAGGTTGAAATGAAGGAAAAAATGTTAAGGGCAGCCAGAGAGAAAGGTCGGGTTACCCACAATGGGAAGCCCATCAGACTAACAGCAGATCTCTCTGCAGAAACTCTAAAGTCAGAAGAGGGTGGGGGCCAATATTCAACATTCTTAAAGAAAAGAATTTTCAATCTAGAATTTCATATCCAGCCAAACTAAACTTCATAAATGAAGGAGAAATAAAATCCTTTACAGACAAGCAAATGCTGAGAGATGTTGTCACCACCAGGCCTGCCTTACAAGAGCTCCTGAAGGAAGCACTAAACATGGAAAGGAATAACTGGTATCAGCCACTGCAAAAGCATGCCAAATTGTAAAGACCATCGATGCTAGGAAGACACTGCATCAACTAACAAGCAAAATAACCAGCTAATATCATAATGACAGGATCAAATTCACACATAACAACATTAACCTTAAATGTAAATGGGCTAAATGCCCCAATTAAAAGACACAGATTGGCAAATTCGATAAAGAGTCAAGACCCAACAGTGTGCTGTATTCAGGAGACCCATCTAATGTGCAGAGACACAAATGGCTCAAAATAAAGGGATGGAGGAAGATCTATCAAGCAAACGGAAAGCAAAAAAAGAGCAGGGGTTACAATCCTAATCTCTGATAAAACAGACTTTAAACCAACAAAGAGCAAAGGAGACAAAGAAGGCCATTACATAATGGTAAAGGGATCAATTCAACAAGAGGAGCTAACTATCCTAAATATATATATGCACCCAATACAGGAGCACCCAGATTCATAAAGCAAGTCCTTAGAGACCTACAAAGAGACTTAGACTCCCACACAATAATAATGGGAGACTTTAACACTCCACTGTCAACATTATACAGATCAATGAGACAGAAGGTTAACAAGGATATCCAGGACTTGAACTCAGCTCTGAACCAAGTAGACCTAATAGACATCTACAGAACTCTTCACCCCAAATTCTTCTCAGCACCACATCGCACTTATTCCAAAATTGACCACATAGTTGGAAGTAAAGCACTCCTCAGGAAATGTAAAAGAACAGAAATCACAACAAACTGTCTCTCAGAAAACAGTGCAATCAAATTGCAACTCAGGATTAAGAAGCTCACTCAAAACTGCACAACTACATGGAAACTGAACAACCTGCTCCTGAATGACTACTGGGTATATAACGAAATGAAGGCAGAAATAAAGATGTTCTTTGAAACCAATGAGAACAAAGACACAACATACCAGAATCTCTGGGACACATTTAAAGCAGTGTG
>NW_012101098.1:3342301-3342822 GCF_000951045.1 Mandrillus leucophaeus | reverse complement strand
CACATTTAAAGCAGTGTGTAGAGGGAAATTTATAGCACTAAATGCCCACAAGAGAAAGCAGGAAAGATCTAAAACTGACACCCTAACATCACAATGAAAAGAACTAGAGAAGCATGAGCAAGCAAATTCAAAAGCTAGCAGAAGGCAAGAAATAACTAAGATCAGGGCAGAACTGAAGGAGATAGAGACACAAAAAACCGTTCAAAAAAATCAATGAATCCAGGAGCTGTTTTTTTGAAAAGATCAACAAAATTGATAGACTGCTAGCAATACTAATAAAGAAGAAAAGAGAGAAGAATCAAATAGATGCAATAAAAAATTATAAAGGGAATATCACCACCAATCCCACAGAAATACAAACTACCATCAGAGAATACTATAAACACCTCTAAGCAAATAAACTAGAAAATCTAGAAGAAGAAATGGATAGATTCCTGGACACATACACCCTCCCAAGACAAAACCAGGAAGAAATTGAATCTCTGAATAGAACAATAACAGGCTCTGAAATTGAGGCAATA
>NW_012101098.1:3332926-3342251 GCF_000951045.1 Mandrillus leucophaeus | reverse complement strand
TTAATTCAAGATGGATTAAAGACTTAAATGTTAGACCTAAAACCATAAAAACCCTAGAAGAAAACCTAGGCAATACCATTCAGGACATAGACATGTGCAAGGACTTCATGACTAAAACACCAAAAGCAATGGTAACAAAAGCCAAAATAGACAAATGGGATCTAATTAAACGAAAGAGCTCCTGCACAGCAAAAGAAACTACCATCAGAGTGAACAGGCAACCTACAGAATGGGAGGAAATCTTTGCAATCTAACCATCTGACAAAGGGCTAATATCCAGAATCTACAAAGAACTTAAACAAATTTACAAGAAAAAAACAAACAGCCCCATCGAAAAGTGGGCAAAGGATATGCACACACACTTCTCAAAAGAAGACATTTATGCAGCCAATAGACATATGAAAAATGCTCATCATCACTGGTCATCAGAGAAATGTAAATCAAAACCACAGTGAGATAGCATCTCACGCCAGTTAGAATGGCAATCACTAAAAAGTCAGGAAACAACATGTCCTAGAGGATGTGGAGAAATAGGAACGCTTTTACACTGTTGGTGGGACTGTAAACTAGTTCAACCATTGTGGAAGACAGTGTGGCGATTCCTCAAGGATCTAGAGCTAGCAATACTATTTGACCCAGCGATCCCATTACTGGGCATATACCCATACCCAAAGCATTATAAATCATGCTACTATAAAGACACATGCACACATATGTTTATTGCAGCACTATTCACAATAGCAAAGACTTGGAACCAACCCAAAAGTCCATCAATGATAGACTGGATTAAGAAAATGTGGCACATATACACCATGGAATACTATGCAGCCATAAAAAAGGATGAGTTCACGTCCTTTGCAGGGACATGGATGAAGTTGGAAACCATCATTCTGAGCAAACTATCACAAGGATAGAAAACAAAACGCCACATGTTCTCACTCATAGGTGGGGATTGAACAATGAGAACACTTGGACACAGGCTGGGGAAAATCACACACTGGGCCTGTCATTGGGTGGGGGGTGGGGAAGGGATAGCACTGGGAGATATACCTAATGTAAATGACGGGCTGATGGATACAGCAGGCCAGCATGGCACATGTATACCTATGTAACGAGCCTGCATGCTGTGCACATGTACCCTAGAACTTAAAATATAATAAAAATAAATTAATAAAATAAAATAAAATCAGGAAGAAAAAAAATAGCCAGACATGGTGGCAGGCACCTGTAATTCCAGCTCCTCAGGAGGCTGAGACAGGAGAATCGTTTAAGACCAGGAGGCAGAGATTTTAGTGAGCTGAGATTGTGCTGCTGCACTCCAGCCTGGGCAAGAGAGTGAGACTATCTCAAAAAAAAAAAAAAAAAAAAGCACAGCCCTTTATATGTAAATTTTCATTCTAGGGAATAAGTTCACATCTTCTTAACATGTGTACTTTTGGTGTTTTCAGACCATTCCAGTTCAAAATTCCTCTCCAGGTACATTTACCTGAAGAAATCGGCATCTCTGGTCTGATGCAAGATCTGGTTTCCAGGCTGGACGCAGTGGCTCACGCCTGTAATCCCAGCACTTTGGGAGGCCAAGATGGGAGGATTGCTTGAGCCCAGGAGTTTGAGACCAGCCTGGGCAACATAGTGAGACTATGTAAAAATATAAAAATTATCCATGGACTAGTGGGTGCCTGTAGTCCCAGCTATTCAGGAGGCTGAGGCAGGAGGATCACTTGAGCCTGGGAAGTTGAGGCGGCAGTGAGCTGTGATCACCATCATTTTACTCCAGCCTGGGTAACAGAGAGAGACCCAGTCTCAAAACAAACAAACAAACAAACACAAAAAACAAAAAAACCCACCTGGTTTCTAGAGTTTATGGAATCATACAATAGCATGTTTAATGGAGTGTTCCATCTCGCAAAATGGTGTTTTGTTGGGAGAGGGTTATGTATGCCCTCTGATATTTTCAAATCTTTATTTAAAATGCTGGGAGAGTTACTATCTGGCTTTGCATCTGTGTTGTTTAGTATAATAGCCATCCATTTGGGGCAGGGTGTGGATGAACAGTACACCTACCATCTTCCAAATTATTTCCCACACTTCACCTTGTTGAATATTATTAAGATATAAAGAGAGGGAAGACCTTCCATTTCCCTCCCACTCACCCACCCACCACTTTTAATTGGGAGCACAGATGTCCCTGAGGCACTGCTATAGACCATGAGGTCACTGCAATGCAAGGGACATCAAACAGGATTGCTCTGGCTCAAAACAACCAGTCTTAATTCTGGTGCGATGAATGGCTTTGGTGGTCGTCACATATAAGAACATTCAGCGTTAGCAAGAAAGGCTGTAGGTGTTTCGCTGAATGTGATGTTTTGTTGTTGGTGTGCTGTTGTTTTTCTTTTCCTGGATGTGTAGTAGGAGTTGCAAATGTGGGGTGCAGATTGCCTCATTTGCACATAATTAAGATGAACCATCTGGGTGAGCCTAGCATGGACCAGCCCTCCCGTGGCAGAGGGCGGTGAGATGGAGCGGCTAACGCTTTGGCAATGATTCCAGGCAGCTGCCAGAAGAGGCGAAGCCTTTGCAGAGCAGCCTGTTTGTTCTGTTCCCAGACATTAGAGCGACAATACGGCTGATAGGTGAGTTGGGGGAGGTTCGTTTGGACACATTTTCTCAGGCTTTTTTTTTTTTTAACCTCTCGTTGAAAAGGGCAGAGTCGAAAGATCCTTTGACCTATTGTATTCTGAAATTCAATGGATCAGCTTAGGCATTGAGAAATTGATTCCAAGCCAATTTTAGTGTGGGTAAGTTTCTCTCCTTTCTGTTACTCTCATACCCTTTCTTCTTTCTTCCCTCCCTCCCTCTCCTCCTTTTTCTTTCTTAACCAAGATCGTGTGTGTGAGTGTGCGTGTGTGTGTGTGTGTGTGTGTGTGTGTGTATGTAGTGTGTGTAGTATGTGACCAGAGTATCCATGCTTTGGAGCAAAATGAATTTAAGGAGGAATGAGTTTGTATTTTGTCCTTAGTGTTATTTTAAGGTACAAATATGGGTAGTAACTTGCAGACTACAGATGGGCTTTTCTTTCACTGTAATGCATTTGGCTGTCATATCCCTTAGTCCTAAACACCCACCCCCCCGCCCCCGCCACTGCCAATTAAATACAACCATTAGTCATTCAGTGGTTTCTGCATTTGCATTAATGCAGTGAAAAAAGAGGCAGCTCATTTTGATTAATTGCCCCTTTCCTTATTCAGGACACAGAGGCTTTCTGAGTCTAAACTTGTAGGCTTGGCAGGACACTGAGACAATTCTCTTGTGCCAGCATGTTTCAGGGTAGGTTTCTCCACCGAGACAATTCAGCCAAGAGCCCCAGGACTTGGGGCAGCAGGAGTTCTTTTAAAAATGGGCCAAAAGATGAGCAGAGCACTTGAGGTCAGGAGTTCGAGACCAGCCTGGCCAACACGGTGAAACCCCATCTCTACTAAAAATACAAAAATTAGCTGGGCGTGGTGGTGCATGCCTGTAATCCCAGTTACTCAGGAGGCTGAGGCAGGAGAATGGCTTGAACCAGGGAGGCAGAGGTTGCAGTGAGCCGAGATCGCACCACTGCACTCCAGTCTAGGTGACAGGACGAGACGAGACTCCATCTAAAAAAAAAAGGTCAAAATAATGAACTCATTGAGAGTTCAGGATTCGTGTAGTAGTGACCTCGGAAAATCAATTTTAAAATGTTGGAATTATGGATATGGCTCCCAAGTCTCTAGTGAGAATTTCATGCTGGGAACTAATTTAACTGACACATGAATGATACTTGTTTTTTTTTTTTTTTTTTAGTCTTTTTAATCCTGTCTGTGTCTTCTGCCAAAGACAGCAAGAAGGTTCTCCGAGCTGCACAATGAGGCCCAGGTAGGTAAAGCTGCATAATACATTGTGAGCACATTGAATCTAATGTATAATTCTGTGTATTTGTGAATTCAGCCTTACGGATAGAGGCATTTAATATCATCTGTCTTTTTCTTCTTTTTTCTTTTTCTCTTCTTGTAACCTACTATGAGTCAACATGCTGTCTTTATATGACTGGCCATAAGATGTCTAAGTTCATTCTCTCAACTTAGTAAGTGTGTGACTTTTAAAAAAAGGTAGGAGAGAGTTAGGCAATTGATATAAATACAAACTGTAAATTTCCAACAGATACATATGAGTTTATGTTTATTTTTATTTATTTTAGAGACGGGGTTTCACAGGGTTTTGCTGTCACCCAGGGTAGACTACAGTGGTGCAGTCATAGCTCACTGAAACCTTCAACTCCTGGGCTCAAGTGATCCTCCAGACTCAGTCTCCAGAGTAGCTGGGACCTCAGGTGCTTATCGCCATGCCCAGCTAATATTTTATTTTTATTTTTTGTAGAGACAGGTTATCATTATGTTGCCCAAGTTGGTCTTGAACTCCTGGGCTCAAGGAATCCTCCCGCCTCAGCCTCCCAAAGTGCTGGGATTACAGGTGTGAGTCACCATTGTGCCCAACCGTATATATGATTTTAAAGCATTGTAAAAACAGGGGGTGATAAAACAATTCAACTAACTTTGCACAGATGAAAAGCATTTCTGTAACTTCGGGAATTTGGCCCACAGTCCTGAGCATGCAGCTTTTGCCTGCAAGACATTCTCAATCTTCAAGGAGATGTTCGCATAAAGCAAAAAAAAATTGTAAACTTCTGTGGCTATCATTGTTTCAGAGTATTTACAAAGGACTCTGAGAGCCAATAGGGATGAACTCCTGTTTGTATTTTTCCTCTCAGAGGGGATATTTGAAGTGGGTTTTGAAACATTATATAGAGATGAGATAGGGATTGAATCAATAATCCACATGTCCAATATTCATTACCTGATAACTGAGTAGGGATATGCTGAGAAGAGCGTCATGTGTTTCCTTAAGAAAATATGAAAGCCAGATTAAACAAAGAAAGAACGAAAGAAAGAAAGAAAGAAAGAAAGAAAGAAAGAAGGAAAATCACTCAGAAGAGACAGCAGCGTCCACTGAGAGGGAGACAGATTTCACAGAATTAGCGCAGGCAACTCACTAAACAAATAAACAAAATAGCAGCAGCAAAAACCCCCAGCTAGGGAAACATCTGAATCCAGAGTTGCTACAATATGCCAAAAATGTCCAGTTTTCAACAAGAAAAAAGTGACATCTGACAAGAAATGCGAAATTTTGACTGCTAGGAATGAAAAAAAAAATCCACTGAAACTGTTTCTAAAAGTTTCCAAATGTTTAACTTAGGAGAAAAAGACTAACAGACAATGATCATAAATATGCTCTAAATACTAAAAGAACCATGTTTATAAGAATTAAAGGAAATTATGATTAAAAAAAAAAAAAAAAGAAAATATGACCTCAGCTGGGACCGAGCAAAACCATGAAGTGGACTCAAGTGGTCCTCAGATTCCACATTTCTTTCTTTTCTTCATTTCAGTTCTTCTCCCAACTTCCACTTTTCCTTTACTTGGTAATTCCTTATTTTATTTACTTATATATTTTTTTGCTTGTTTTCTTTTCTCCAACAAAAGCTGCTATCCCCACACTTTTTTTTCTTTTGAGGGTCTCGTTCTGTAGCCCAGGCTAGAGTACAGTGGCACGATCTCACTTCACTGCAGCCTTGAACTCCTGAGCTCAAGCAATCCTCCCACCTCAGCCTCCAGAATAGCTGGGACTATAGGCATGCACCACCACACCCAGCTCATTTTTATATATTTTGTAGGGATGGGGTCTCACTATGTTGCCCAAGCTGGTGACTAACTGATTCTCTTGCCTCAGCCTCCCAAAAAGCTGGGATTACAGGTGTGAGCCACTGCAGCCTGACTTTTTAAAAATTTGGAGTAATGATAAATTGCATGTATTTATGAATATTTTATTTTTATTTTTTGTTTAAATTCATTTTCTTTTTTTTTCTTTTTAAATTTCTTTTTCTTTTTTTATTGTCCCTTGAGTCAAAAAAACTGACATATAAACATTGTGTAGATTTACGATGTACAACTTGATGTTTTGAAATACGCCTGTATTTTGGAATGGCTCAATTATGCTAATACAAGGTACCTCATCCACTTACCTATTTGTGATGAGAACACTTTGAGTAGATTTTATCAGTAATTTTCAACTCTAAAATACATTCTTATTAACTGTAGTCAACACAAGTATAATAGATTCTTTGAACTTACTTCTCCTGTCAAATTGAAATTTTTTATCCTTTGACCAACATCTCCCCAAGCCCTCCACTGGTCCCCCAGCTCCTAGCGGGCATCATTCTACCCTTTCCTTCTATGAGATCAACTTTTTGAGATTCCACAGACAAGTGAGATCATGTGGTATTGGTGTTTCTGTGCCAAGCTTATTTTCCTTACCATAATGACCTCCAGGTTCATCTACGTTGTCATATATGACAGAATTTCATTCTTTTTTTAAGGCTGAATAGTATTCCATGGTGTATATGCACCGCATTTTCTTTATCCATTCATCCAGTGATGGACACTGAGGTGTTTGGCCATTGTGAATAGTACTGTAAGGAACACATACACCCACATGCCCTTAAATTGGAATTAAAAACTCTAATTTTAGAATTAAGTTAAGGTTAAATCCCTTAACCTTAGAGACTCATTTAAGTCCCTTAAATGAGGTTAAGACCCTGGAAGAGGGAGTTAACCTCAGGAGTCTCATCGTCTCCATCTTCTGCAATGATTTGCCTCTGAGTACATGTTTTCAGACTTCCCTCCTGGAAGGGCATCTACTTTAGCCTTTAAAAAAATTTCAATAGTTTTTGGGGAGCAGGTGATGTTGGATTACATGGATAAGTTATTTAGTGGTGATTTGTGAGATTTTGATGCACCCATCCCCCGAGCAGTGTACACTGTACCCAATGTGTGGTCTTTTATCCCTCACTCCTCTCCCACCCTTTCCCTGAGTCCCCAAAGTCCATTGCATCATTCTTATGTCTTTGTATCCTCATAGCTTAGTTGCCACTTACGAGTGAGAACATACAACATTTAGTTTTCCATTCCTGAGTTACTTTACTTAGAATAATTGTCTCCAACTCCATCCAGGTTGCTGCAAATGATATTATTTTATTCCTTTTTATGGCTGAGTAGTATTCCATGGTGTGTGTGTATGTGTATGTATATGAAAATGTGATATGGATAGATATCTATAGATCTATATAGATAAAGAAAATGTGGTATATGTAGATATCTATAGATCAAGAGTGTCTCTCTCTCCAAGCACCAAGCACTGCTGCTGAATGGCAGCAGAAGTGCCCAAAGGAATGCTCTCTTGGCTTCTCACTTTGCATAAAATCTATAGATATGTATCTCTATACATCACATTTTCTTTATCCACTCATTGATTGATGGGTATTTGGGTTGGTTCCACATTTTTGCAACTGCAAATTGTGCTGCTATAAACATGCATGTGCAAGTGTCTTTGTTTTTGTTGTTGTTGTTGTTTTTTGTGGGGCTTTTTTTGTTTTTGTTTTTTCTTTTTTCTGAGATGGAGCCTCGGTCTGTCACCCAGGCTGGAGTGCAGTGGTGCAACCTTGGCTCACTGAAACCTCCCCCGGCTAATTTTAGTACTTTCAGTAGAGACAGAGTTTCACCATGTTGACCAGGCTGGTCTCAAACTCCTGACCTCAGGTGATCCACCCGCCTCTGCCTCCCAAAGTGCTGAGATTACAGGTGTGAGCCACCACACCCGGCTTCGAGTGTCTTTTATATATAATGCCTTCTTTTCCTCTGGGTAGATACCCAGGAGTGGGATTGCTGGATCAAATGGTAGATCTACTTTTAGTTCTTTAAGGAATCTCCATACTGTTTTCCACAGCGGTTGTACATCCCCATTAGCAGTGTAAAAGGGTTCCCTTTTCACTGCATCCACGTTAACATCTGTTGTTTTAGCCTTAGTTTATGCAAAGTGAGAAGCCAAGAGAGCATTCCTTTGGGCACTTCTGCTACCATTCAGCAGCAGTGCTTGGTGCTTGGAGAGAGACACTCTTGAGCTTAGGTAGACATCTGGGAGATCCACGTGATCTCCAAAGACCCCTGTTGTGTTGTGTTGGGAGGTGGATCCTGAATCCACCCAGAGAAGCCTGATACCAATAAAATCCCCGCTTGCTTTCCAGGAGCCCCTTGGTCTTCATGTCTTTGGTGTGCACACTCTTGAACACGTGCCAGGCACACAGGGTGCATGACGACAAGCCTAATAGGCTTGTCGTCATGCACCCTGTGTGCCTGGCACGTGTTCAAGAGTGTGCACACTCATGAACACGCTTGCTTTCCAGGAGCCCCTTGGTCTTCATGTCTTTGGTGTGCACACTCTTGAACACGTGCCAGGCACACAGGGTGCATGACGACAAGCCTAATATTGTCCTGATCATGGTTGATGACCTGGGTATTGGAGATCTGGGCTGCTATGGCAATGACACCATCAGGTAAGGCGGTTTCATGGCGAGTCATACATTCATCAGTCATTCAGGTTCCGCAGGCTGATAAATTATACGACTGCATCTATATGCAAAACCAAATGGATTTGTTGGGTTTTTTTTAGTTACTTTAAACTTTTTGATAGTTTTAAATTATTTAGATTATTTAATAGTTTTACAATTACATTTTTAATACTTTTAATTTGAATCTCATTCAGTTTTTAGACTTAAGAAATAATAATTGTCCATCTTCACGGGGTACACAGTGAGATTGGGATACATACAATGTATAGTGATCAGATCAGGGTAATCAGCTCATCCAGCGTCTCTAGCATTAACCGGGATAGTCATAGTAAAAGCATGGCTGTCCAGACCCGAGTCCTGGCTCTGCATTTACTAGCTCTGAAGTCTTGGAGAAGTCGCTGAACCTCTCTGTCTCTTAGTTTTCTTATTTGTCTAATGCAGAGAAGACTTTATACCCCTGAGTTTATATGTGTGAAGAACTTAGAATAGTACCTAACACACAACTACCCTCTATCATGCAGTCTATTATGAAGCATGATGATTGTATATACATGTACATTGTAGACATAAACACATAAATATAATTATAAATATATGTGATATATTTCATATATGAATATATTCTATAACAAAATATATATCATACATTTATTATATTATATATCAATCTTTTATGAATATATGAATGTATATTCAATATATAAACATTTATGAATATATTTATAATATATGAGTATATAATATATTACAAATATATGAATATGTTATTCATATATACATGAATATATACATATTTGTATGTTTATGAATATATATTCATTTTCATACAAATGTATTTAA